>NW_026129488.1:0-51256 GCF_022985175.1 Labeo rohita | reverse complement strand
GCCCCATTTACACCAGTCCTAATCCAATCATCATAACTACTCAAAGACTGGGCAGAGGCACCGAGAGCCATTACAAACAAAAGGTGAACACCTCAGTAATCTGGCTCATTTGACTTACAATAAAAGAACAGGAACTGGCAGGGACATCTTGCTACAAACTTTGCTTGAGAGAATCATTTGTCTGATAACCTCATATTTACCTTAAACGTTAAATACAATGTACTTTACCTTAGTTTTATTGTGATGCTATGTCAGAACATAGGATCAGCATATTTTCAACAGATTCTTAAATTTGTAATCCTACACTGCAGAAATCATTCTAATATACTGATGTGCTGGAAACAGTTGTGTTGCTTAATTTTTAACTTTTTATTTTTTTTTGGAACCTGTAATTCTATGATCAATAACAAGTTAAAAAGAACAGTATTTATTTAAATGCGAATAAGCTCTGCTCACCCCGCCCCTCTCTTCTGTGGAGTGACGAGCCATGCTCTGTTTACTTTAGCCGCGTTTAGCCACTAAACTTGCTAGCTAGAACCTTATTAGGAAAGGCCATTGCAAAGATTCATAAAAAACCCTTATACTCACTTCTGCTGTAGGTGAAGCTGGATCACAAATGATCTGCGCGAACATAGATGCATTTATGTAGATCGGGAGGTGCATTTAATTCACAAACAAACATAATCCACTGCATCTTCAGCGGCTCAGATGTCGGGAGTAAATGATGACCACTATGTTCATTATTACATCCAGCAACACAACACCTCAGTGTCACGCTTCAGGCAGGAATAGGTTGTTTGCAATCACGTGATTCTGAGGACGCGCGAAATGCAGATGGAGGGCAGGAAGTGGTTTTTCTCTATAGGAATCAGTAGCAGAATCTCAAAATGACTATGTTTTCCGTTGTTTATGGAAATCGGTCAAACCGAGAAATTTTGTTTCATATCATGTATGAACATTTACTGTTTATAAGGAGGAAAAGACAAGAAATTGACTGAAAAAAAACAGGGAAAAGTGGTTTGTAAACCTGCGTCTGCGGTCAAGAGGAGAGTCAGATAATGCTTGTGTGTGCGAATGGTTAATAAAAGATATAATGATATTAAGATATAAAGAAATATATAAATAGACACAGGGTGAGACAGTGAGAATTCACACAACGCTAAATGCCACACGTACATACAAGGCAAATAAGATATTACATTTGCAGTTGATTACAACTGAACCTTGTGAGACTGCGATACATTGAAGTGAGTGACAGCTTTTTAGTGACTATATGAAAGCGCTATTTGCTCGCTTTCTAGGCTATAATCAATTCAGAATTTGAAAAAAAGTTAATTTTTGCGCTATTTGCTCGCTTTCTATAATCAGTTCGGAATTTGAATAAAAGTTTCGCTTTACATGCTGCTAACAGGACCAATGGCCAAAAACCCTGTACAGCAGTAGTTTCAGGAGTGACATATATCCTGCATCCTTCATATAAATGTGGGAATCACTTTCGAAAGAGTTTGTTTGCTATCAGGCTTAGTTGCGTAGCTTATTTCCACCGCCTCGATGACAGGCAACATGAGGCAGCTATTTCAATTTAGTTGAAAAATCACTCCTCTTTATAACATAAGGATCACAACCAACATATGTTGTGATTTTCTGTTTATACGTTTCTCTTGTACAGTACAGACATTCCTCCATCTCATCCGTTCTGCTTTTTCAGTCACTCCTGAAAGTTCGCTGCATGTGCAGGGTTTTGTGGCTGTTGGTCCTGTTAGCAGCACGTAAAGCGAAACTTTTATTCAAATTCCGAACTGATTATAGAAAGCGAGCAAATACCGCTTCCATATGGTCACTAAAAAGCTGTCACTCACTGCAATTTATTGCAATCTCACAATGTTCCGTTATAATCAGTGACGCTCTCGAAACTACAAATATAATATCTTACATTGTGTCTGCGTGTGGCGTTTAGCATTAGGTGAATTCTCACTGTCTCACCCTGTATATATTTATATGTATCTTTATTAATATCTTAACATATTATTATATCTTTTCTTGACCATTTGCACACACAAGCATTATCCGACTCTCCTCCTGACCACAGACGGAGGTTTACACGCCACTTTTTCCTGCGCTTTTCAGTCAATTTCTTGCCTTTCCGCCCTTATGAACAGCAAATTTTCATACATGATCAAATATATTTTACATTACAAAACATAGGCATTTTTGAGTTTCTGCTAGTGATTCCTATGGAGAAATATCACTTCCTGCCCTCCAGCTGCATTTCGCGCCACAGCAATGACGTCATGTGCAAACAACCTATAGACGAACAACGACGTAGTGAAACGAACAATCTTTAATAATCCACAAGGAACACAGGAAACACAGGGAGGTAACGTTAACGTCCGACAAAGCATGATTGTGAACACACACATTAAATAGACAGGGTGATTAACATACACAGGTGCAGGCAATAAGGGAGAAACCAAGTAACACGAAACAGAGGGGGGGGGAATAGATGGGAGAAACCAACTCAAAGTCCAGGGGTGTGACACTCAGTCGCTTAGGAGCCATTCTTGTCTACGTCCGATAATGAAACAATGGCGTTCGGACTGTTACAGCTTAGTCAGAGCAGGTCTAAGGTAAGACGGCAGTGTCATTTAATCTATCGTGGGAGCGGCCTCTGTCGGTTTGACGTCACACAGACAAGAAGCTGAGAATGGCTTGATTTAAAATAGGGGCAATTATTTTTACGGATTAATTAAGAACCACTGGATGGATTTTTGTCATTATAAGGTGTTTGTGTACACACACTGCCAACACACATTTATATTCAAACAACCTGTAAAAGTGAACTTTGCATCTGATGACCCCTTTAACATTTTAATGTATTAGAAAATATTGTCATATATTATCACAGTTCACTTCACAGTTTTTGTGTAAATAGTTTATAAAATGATTATAAAATGGTGATGAATTTGATAATTATAAATGTGTTGTTGATTTGTTGAATGCAGTAATTTAAAGGATGAACTTTAATCTCCGTTTTAGCTCAGTTCATCAGAAGAGATCAAAAGCAGAGTCCAGCTGTGTGTCTATGAAGAGTGGCATGTCTATGGATCCTCCAAAGAAGTTTAACAGTGGAGAGACAGGTATTAATGTTTGTATAAAAATATGATTATAACACGACTTTAAAGATTGTCATATATTATCAAATTCAGTTCACTATTTTTGTATAAACAGTGTGTGAAATGATTATAAAGTGCTCTTTAAAGTGAATTCAATAATGATTTA
The DNA here is from genome assembly GCF_022985175.1 of Labeo rohita. NCBI lineage: Eukaryota > Metazoa > Chordata > Actinopteri > Cypriniformes > Cyprinidae > Labeo > Labeo rohita. The sequence continues at coordinate 47,977 of NW_026129488.1, read as the reverse complement.
TATTTAGTTGATTTGATGCATATAGTAATTTGAATTACATGAAAAGTGAAAGTGACGACGTATTGTCAAATATGGCGACCCATAGTCAAAATTGGTCCTCTGCATTTAACCCATCATGAGTGCACACACACAGCAGTGAAAAGTGAATGCGTCTATGGATCCACCAATGAAGTTTAACAGTGGAGAGACATGGCCTGATCTCAGGTATAACATTGGTATAAAAAATATGGTTACAGCATGAATTTTAATATTGCCATGTATCATTTCAGTCCACTTCACAATTTTTTAATAAACGTTTTGTATGAAATTATTATAAAGTGTTTTTTAAAGGGAATTTTATAATGATAAATGTCTCATGATGGCAGTGTGCACAGATGCAGCAGCTTGGAGCAGACTCACTAGGTGCCACTTTGTAGTGTTTTTAGTTTTCCTACATGTCTTTTTATGTGATATAAGTTTTTTTTTGAATGGATCAACTCACATAACATATACCGAAGAAGCTACTCTGCATATCGGTACCTGATCGACAAGCTGACATCGACATCAGAATTTGGCCTGAAGGAGCTATGGCCAGACTCCAAGACTGCTTTGATGAGACTGACTGGGAATGGTTAAAAATAACTGCCCCACACCATAACCAAACAGACCTTAACAGCTATGCCTAATTTCTGCTGGACTACATTAGCTTCTGCATGGACAGTGTCACCACTGAAAGGAAAATATGCATGCTTCCTAACCATAAACCATGGATGAATACAGCTGTGATTAATCTGCTAAGGGCCCGTGATACTGATTTCAGGTCAGGTGATCAAGAGGCATTTCAAACAGCCAAAGCCAAACTGAGGAGAGGCAAGAAAGCAAAGCACTGGCACAAAAAGCGTATTGAGGGATCCAGCAAACTGGGATCCAGCAAACCAGCACCCCATGCTGGGGACCAGCATCCCATGCTGGGATCCAGCAAACCAGCAACCAGCATTCCATCCTAGGGACCAGCAACCAGCATCCCATGCTGGGATCCAGCAACCAGCATCCTATGCTGGGATCCAGCAAACCAACATCCTATGCTAGGGACCAGCAACCAGCATTCCATGTTGGGATCCAGCAACCAGCATCCTATGCTGGGATCCAGCAATGTCCCTGCATGTAAAACATACCTTATGCTGGTGACCAGCAGTGCTGGATTTTTCAGCAAGGACAACATGTTCATCCTACTGTCATCTGTGAAACGATACAGAGCACTGTATGCTCACATAACAAGACTGAAAAATAGCTTTAATCACAGAGCAGTTTCTCTATTGAACACCTTACCTTCAACATGGACCTAGAGACCTCAACCACTTCCCCACATACTGCCTTTTAGTGCAGTCACCTAAGGCTACGTTCACACTTGGCGTCTTTTTTCAAACTGCCAGCGTCTGTTTTACATTATAATTCTATGGAGTAAACCGTCTTTTCAAAAAAGTCATGAGCGCTTTTTTTAAACGCCACCACCGGCGTCTTTTTCTGCAGCTCAGAGCGTCTTTTCAAGTTGAAAAAAGTTAAACTTTTCTGAAAGAAGCACCCTACGTCAAGTGCCTTTTTGACAGCTGACCAATGACAAGCGAGTAGCTAGACCTGTCGTTTCCATAACAACAAGAACAGCAAGAAAAATGGAGACAGTGCCGGTTGATAGACTTTTATTTTATTGTTGTTAATCGACATTCTCCTCCCTGTTAACTTTAAAAACCGACGCGCTGCCCACAAGGCTATCAGAGCCGCGCGTCGGTTTTTGTTAACATGAACGCCACTGCAGTTCAGGCGTCCCTTTTTCCAGTCTCGGCTCACAGATCCTTCCCGATCCCGTCCCCCATCCTCTCTCTCTATCCCACTTCGCTTCCTGTCTAAATACTGCCCTATCAAGTAAAGGGCGAAAAAGCTAAAAAAAAATAAATAAAAATAATAATAATAATAATAAAACACCAGCGCAAGAGCGAGCTTCCCCTTTTCTCGAGATTCATACGATTGCAGCTGTTGTTATAGCAACAAAAGACGCCCTCGGCTGCAACGCTGCCAGCTTCTTTTTTTACTAAAAAAGCACTGTCAACTTTTTCTTGTCAAAAAAGACCCCAAGTGTGAACATAGCCTTACTGTGTTGTAAATGTCTTTATTTATCATGGTCAATATGTCAACTGTACTACCTCAGCACTTGTCACTTCCTGCTTAATTGCACATAATGTTTACATTTATGCACATATGTTGTCTAATGTGTTCTCTTTGTACTGAGTTGTATAGTATATTGTGTATTGCATTGTGGATAGTGTATTGTATTGTATAGCGTATTGTGTATATTGTATATTATTTGTGTTGAGTCTTTAGTGTATAATATTTGTGTGCAGATTCGTACATGGTACATCACTTATTTGTATGTATCAAGAAGGCACCTCGAGATTGCTTCACCAGAGTTTCATTGTACATGTACAGTGGCAATAATTTGTTACAGTAATTTAAAGAATTAACTCTCTCCTTGTTTTAGCTCAGTTCATCAGAAGAGATCAAAAGCAGAGTCCAGCTGTGTGTCTATGAAGAGTGGCATGTCTATGGATCCTCCAATGAAGTTTAACAGTGGAGAGACACAGAGACACAGGTATTAATGTTTGTATAAAAATATGATTATAACACGACTTTAAAGATTGTCATATATTATCAAATTCAGTTAACTATTTTTGTATAAACAGTGTGTGAAATGATTATAAAGTGCTCTTTAAAGTGAATTCAATAATGATTCATATTTAGTTGATTTGATGCATACAGTAATTTAAATTACATGAAAAGTGAAAGTGACGACGTATTGTCATATATGGCGACCCATAGTCAAAATTGGTCCTCTGCATTTAACCCATCATGAGTGCACACACAGCAGTGAAAAGTGAATGCACGCACACGCACGGAGCAGTGGGCGCCTGGGGGTTCAGTGCCTTGCTCGAGGTCACTTCAGTCATGGTATTGAAGGTGGAAAGAGCACTCACAATCCCCACCAGCAACCTTTGGAATCGAACCAGTGACCTTTGGGTTACAAGCCTGACTCTCTAACCATTAGGCCATGACTGCCCCATACATTTCTCTCTGTTTTAGTTCAGTTCATCAGAAGAGATCAGTAGCAGAGACCAGCTGTGTGTCTATGAAGAGTGACGTGTCTATAACTCAGCCATTAGATCTTAAGAGTGAAGATACACGGCTTGATCTCAGGTGTAACATTTCTGTAAAATATTTGATCAAAACCTATTATACAGAATACATAAGACATTGTGCTTTTTAACTCATATAATACATTTTAACTCAGGAAATCATTTTTATTTTATAGGCATGAAGTCCTCAATACATGTAGATCAAATCTGATGAAGTTTAGCCGTCTGTATGAGGGAACAGCGATGCAGGGAAACCCAACACTGCTGAATAAGATCTACACAGAGCTCTACATCACAGAGAGTGAGAGTGGAGAGATCAGTAATGAACATGAGGTGAGACAGATTGAGACACAATCCAGGAGAACAGCAACAGAGGACACAGCCATCAAATGCAATGACATCTTTAGACCTTTACCTGGACAAGACAAAGCCATCAGAACTGTGCTGACAAAGGGAGTCGCTGGCATTGGAAAAACAGTCTGTGTGCAGAAGTTCATCCTGGACTGGGCTGAAAGGAAAGAGAATCAGGACATCCAGCTCATATTTCCACTTCCTTTCAGAGAAATCAACTTGATGAAGGACAAAACACTCAGTCTTTCAGATCTTCTTTATATATTTTTCCCTGAAACCAAAAAAATGGAAATATACAGTGATGAATATAAAGTGTTGTTCATCTTTGATGGTTTGGATGAGTGTCGTCTATTTCTGGATTTTCAGAGAGATGTGAGGTTGTGTGATGTAAGTGAATCAGCCTCAGTGGACGTGCTGCTAATGAACCTGATTGTGGGGAATCTGCTTCCCTCTGCTCTCATCTGGATCACCTCCAGACCAGCAGCAGCTGATCTCGTCCCCTCTGAGTGTGTCCATCGAGTGACAGAGGTACGAGGCTTCAATGAGCCACAGAAGGAGGAATACTTCAGGAAGAGAATCAGTGATCAGAGTCTGGCCAACAGGATCATCTCACACCTGAAGTCATCAAGGAGCCTCTACATCATGTGCCACATCCCAGTGTTCTGCTGGATCTCAGCCACTGTTCTAGAGAAGATGTTGAGTCAAGCAGAGAGTGGAGAGATTCCCAAGACTCTCACTCAAATGTACACACACTTCCTGATCATTCAGACCAACATCAAACATGAGAAGGACTATGAGAAGAAGGTGACAGATGAAGACATGATCCTCAAACTGGGGAAACTGGCTTTTCAGCAGCTTGTGAAAGGCATCCTGATCTTCTATGAAGAAGATCTGAGAGAGTGTGGCATTGATGAGACAGAAGCATCAGTGTACTCAGGATTGTGCACTCAGATCTTCAGAGAAGAGTTTGGCTTGTATCAGGGGAAAGTCTTCTGCTTTGTTCATCTGAGCATTCAGGAACATCTAGCAGCTCTATATGTACACCTTTCCTTTACAGTGCAGAAGAGAAATGTATTTGACAAAACCAAAGAGAGTCTTCTGTCTAAGGTTTTAAGCTGGATGAAGTCATTATTTGATCTGCATCAGAGAGCTGTGAATGAGGCTTTACAGAGTAAGAATGGACATCTGGATCTTTTCCTGCGTTTCCTTTTGGGTCTCTCACTGGAGTCTAATCAGACTCTCTTACTAAAACTACTGACACAGACAGGAACCAGCTACTACTACAAAGAAAAAGCAGCTCAGTACATCAAACAGAAAATAAAGGAGAATCTCTCTCCAGAGAAATTCATCAATCTGTTTCACTGTCTGAATGAACTGGGTGATGATTCACTGATGCAGGAGATGCAACATTATCTGAAATCTGGAGAAATAAGAGAAACTCTCGTCTTCACAGTGGTCAGCTCTGGTTTATGTGTTGCTGACATCAGAGCAGAAGATGGATGCGTTTGATCTGAAACAGTTTACTGGATCACAACATACAGCAGATGAAGTTCTTCAGTATCTGTTACCTGTGGTTAAAGAATCCAGATCAGTTCAGTAAGTAACACTAAAAACAATCACTCCACTTTCAAAACATGATCACATTTAGGATTTTAGTGTGTACTTTCTTATCAACGCAACAAAATTGGGAAAAATGTACAGCATTCCAAATACTGGCAGTGAGCAGGAGAAGTGTGTGAGACACACTTAATAAACCAGCTTAGGTTTTTGTGTGTCTGTGTGAGAGCTGATGATTGTAGAGGTCAGTGTGAAAGATGAGGATGAAGGATTCAATGTGAGGAGGGTCAAAACTGACAGCTAATAGATTTGGACTGCTGCTCCTCTAATGGTGTGTGAATAAATGTTTTACTGTCTGGGTGAATTGTATAAAAAGTCCATATTTTGTTTTCTAAAGCCGGGCTCACACTACAGTATTTTTACCCTAACCCTCCTGAGAATCAGAGCAAAAATCTGGTCGAGCACCTCAATCAGTCCCGATGTTCGGTTCGATGAATCTTGCACCTCCCGATCTGCTCTCACACAAATTGGGGCCGCCCCGATCATATCAAACATGTTTGATATTCAGGATTTTAAATCGGGATGATCACGGCTATGATTAAGTCAGTACTTTCACAACAGGCAATGCGTGACGCAAAACAGCTGCTGTACGGTCCATTGGATAGTGGAGATGGAGGAAACTGCTTCTTATGTTTTAGTAGTTACACTGTCTGTATAATATGTTGAAAATATACCACAACTGCAAGGAGCAAGGAAAGCTCTGGAGTGAAATCGCCTCAGTTTTCCACGTGCATAAAGCTGCTAGCAGGCTAACTAACATTTGTAAATATTAGTTGCGGAAATGAGGATCTGTTGCGTAAGATTATGTGAGGCAATCGCTCCGTCATGATAATCTTAATAATATCTTGTAGTGTGTGATGCGCCACAGTTTTCAAATCTTGTAGTGTGTGCATGTTTAAGATTTCAGGGAAGATAATCTGCAAAAATCCTCCTTATGTGTGCGCTGCAACCAGATTTCATAATTGGTTAGGATTTTAAAAATCCTGTAGTGTGAGCCCGGCTTTAATTGCAGCTGATGTTGGTTCATCATTCATGTTCATTAATCTGTACAGGTTTGGTTATTGTGGTGTCATAGATGAAGGTTTTGCTGCTGTACGTAAGGAATAACTGATGATGGGTTATTGAATTGTTAGAAATTATACAACAGTTAGTTCTGATCCGTGATTGGCTCATTCCATCCATGTGTTATTCACACAGTATCTCCATAGGAACCGTTTCACCATTTCTGTCACTCCGCTTGCAGTATTTTTACAGTATTTTAATAGAGAATATCCAGCAAATTTACAGAACGTAGTGCCGGTAACAATAACAACATGAATGAGGCGAATGAGATGAGACGAGTGCTGAGTGATTGATAGGAAGCGTGGCTATGTAGGACTGCGGTATATTCTCAGCATCTGAGAAAGGCCGCTCCCACAAACACATAACTAGACTAAACAAACAAATTAACAAACACATACTCATGCATACATCACTATTAGAGAAACCAGAAAGTGCAGTTATGGAACATGAGTCAGCTAACTACACCTGAGCAGAAACCATCAGCACCATTTTACAATGGGGTCTACAGCCTATACTACACCTTTGTTTTGTTTAGGTAAATGTAAGGTACTTGCATAGCCTTGGTCGTTGACCAAGTGTCTGGATGCAGTCTCGGATGTACAGCAAATTAGCTCAAAAGGGAAAATGTTTATGATTAATTATAACTGGTTATAATTAACTTTGAATATTTAGAAGAGATCTCAGAAATAACTGTAGCAGAATCAATATTGCAATGGACCTTTTTTACGAGACTGATGACGCGTTTCAGTGGTCATCATAATCACAAATCCTAGAAAGTTTTTCATGTTTGATTTTTAAAAAAATATATGTACATTTATAACACTATACTTAGTATTATTTCACCTTTTCATCAAGTTACAAAAAACTAGTTAATGATAATGCGAGCGTGTTTTTAATGCAGCGTCTATGGGAGGGATGGTAAATTTGACATTGGTCTCTCTTTTGACTGCCGATATTAGTCTCTCTCATTTTTTCCTTTGATTTAAAGTCATGAAAACTATTGTGGCGTTTTTCTTTTGCTATTTGAGCAAATAGGAATGCAAAAAATATATTTGTGGTACTCTCCCATTCACTGCTCTCAGATTTTACTCAGCTATGATGACTTCCACTATGAGAAACCTAGAAATGAAAGGTTCACTATTTGATCTGTTCGTCCACCAAATAGACAGTATAATCATTTAACAATTCTAGAAAAGATTATTTTTCTGGCCAAGAAAGAGTAACTTTCCTAATTTAGTCAATACTAGCAGTAACTTAGTAGTAAAATCAACATGTAGCATGTAGCAAGATCCAACATTCAGGGACTTTGAATCGTGAGCAGCACACAGAGACAAACAACTGTGAATATAAGGAATTTAATAAATGCAAATGTCAAAGAGCTAATGCCGATGTGAAATGTTTACAAACACTGTATAGGCTACGCCTTTTAGTTCCCCTCACTCCACAAAAAATCCTTTCCATTTAACAGTATTCAGAAAAGAACAAGAATGAAAAATTTAAGAAGCTAGGCTATATAAACGACAAGCCAAAACAAACTCATTTAGGCTTAAGCGAAACAGAAAGTAATGTTGGGTCTCTCATACGTCAGCAAATCCAAATGTTTTCTGTATTCGAGATGTATTTGAATACCAGAATATTATTTATTATGTAAACCTGGTTTGGGTTCACTCGCATTCCAATATACACATAAAACAAATTCTTTGGCATAATATAATGGCAGTGCAGTGATAACGATTAAGTAGTGTGACTTTTCCATATGTTTGGCAGACTGTATTTTATTATGACAATGGAAAAGCTGCATTGTCAAGCAACTGTGTGTGTGCGCGTGCGGTGCAGGCACAGTCACTTGATTTTTTTCCTTCTAACAGTGGAAACGACTCCTATTCACAATAAAAACAAATCTTTGTGCCTTTGTATAATAAAAAAAGATAGGATGCTGCTTTCAGCCATCTTCCTTTCGGAAAGCACAAAAATGAACCAAAACTCTACATACTTGCTACTTGTTGGTCATTTTTTTTCTTTCGGTTTGTTAATCAATTTAAATATTTCGTTCATTATATATATAGCCTAGCTATATTATGTTTTTTCTGTTCTTGATGTGATGTGTCCATGATGTGAATCCTCATGTTCTGTTGTTTGCTGCTTTTTGCGCATGTAAAATTAATCCCTGGAAAACAAATTTTGGTATTTTAATGGGTCACAGACACTTATCCTTTCTAAAATAATTGAATTCAAATTTAAAATAATCTTGTCGGTTAACAGTTAATACTCTGTTAACGAGCACCAGCTGTTGGTTAGGAAAAATAACTGAAATGAACATCCCTAGCAAGATCCACTAGCCAATTCTCATTGCCAGATTATAAACCCTACCAGATAAACAGGCACAGTGTGATTATCAAATTGTAAAGCTAGTGATGTAATTTTAAGAACACACAGCGCGACAGTGTTCGTTTACATGCAAGTGGCTCATTATCCATTGCTTTCAGTGTTTTGGAGTGGCTTGGTTCACATTAAAAACTGCTCCACATGAACTCACACTGCAAGTGCTGTGAATTTGGGTCGCGTTTAATATCTTTCCAACCTTGTTTTATTTGATTGGCCATCTGAAATCTGAGTGCTGTAAGACAGCTGAGGCAGACCAGCCTTAAAAAAAATTACTTTTTATACATTTTTTCTTCCAGACAAACCAATGGGTGCATTATAAAGTTTAGTAGAACAGCATGAAGAATATCATATATTTTTCTTGTGTCCCTTAATTTGTTTGAATGTTTTGTCAAATACTTTAATAAAAATCACATTGGTACCAAATTGTTTCATTCTTATTGCATAATTCTGTAAAATAATTTTTTTGAAATATTAAAGCCATAGATGAGATTGATTGCACTAGCAGTGTTATATTGATCCGGTAGATGTCATTACCAAAATGAAAGTTTACAGTGACTGATACAACTGTTAATGAAGTATTCATAGTGGCCATGATAGATAAATTCAGTTTTCAGTGACATAATCCATCAGCACATGTCACAGGTATCAGTGGCACTTTCAGTTTTCACTGACATGTGTCAGTGGAGAGTGGCATGTGCTGAACATGTCACTGTTGAGGCACCTCAAGTGATACTGCCGCTGTAAGCCGCAGAAAAACATAGACAGTGAGACACTATCTCTGTGAAGCATAGAATTAAATGTATGGCTAATTTAGTTGTACAACAACCATTAAGCGTCTTCATGTTTAATATTTGTCTTGTCCCATATGTATTTATATTTATTGTACATTTTTTTACACTCTATTTAAAGGCATATTTAGCAATGTTAGTGACACTGATACAATCCATTGGCATGTGACATGTGTAAGCAAATGCTACTCTCCACTGATACTTCTATAATGTTCAGCTATATTAATTGTGAAACCCTAAATAAATAGACTCATATAGTGATTTTGAAATAGCTTAAATGTCAATTATATTTACAAATAATTTTTTTTCTAAACATTGTATTTAAGTGGAATGTGCCACTGAATGTTGTGTGATCACGCAAACTGTCCATTTTAGGAAACACACAAAATTAATCCATAATGGATTTAAAAAATTAAAAAAAAAATCTAACTAGGCCTATTTGATTCAGGCAAACAAAGGGAAACAAGAATGTGTATTAATTGTAACATTTAACAAACATATGTACAAATATTTAAACTAATTATTTGTTTTTACACAAGTGAGCTTGAGTAAATAGATACACATGAAACACAAATAACACAACAAATAATAATATAAATGAAGTATACACAAAAACTAAATAAAATAAACAGGCCATAAACAAAATAAACATAGGGCTACTGATATTCATAAATGATAAGCAGTGCAGGCTATGTTTGTTTTTAAGGATGGATTGATGATCACAAGAAAAAAATTGCATTAGACATTGGATCCAGGCCTAATTGTTTAATGTGCTCGTAACATGTTAAATGTGGCTCAATTTTTCCCTATATGACAAGTCTGTCTGTGATCATGGGCATCATTGCATGTATAAAACAAGTACTACTGTCACCAACGCGGTCTCTGTGGCTCCCTCCGACCGCCGTCAGCAGGAACCATCACCGGACTTTTAACGCACTACATTACCCATCACCCCGTACCTGGGATCCTCACTTCCGGTTCCAGGTCCCCGGGTCGCTTTCCCTCCAGGTTGGCGGGCTCCCTCGCAAAGTTTTGGTTAGCCTGTCTATCAATCCTGAGCGTTTTCCCTGTGTTTATTGCTTTATCGTTACCGACTGGACTGTTTATTCCTCGTTTATGATTCATTGCCGCCTGCCCCGACCTATTGCCTGGACTATCGTTTATTCGGTGGATTATCTACGTCAGCCCTGTTTGTTGTTGATTGAACTCTGCCTGTCTGACTCCACTGTGATAATAAAGCTGTCGCAAATGGATCCCACGCCTCCGGATCAGTCTCTGACCGCATCACAGAAAACTTTGCCATCGGATCCAGCGACCGCCCAGGCAACACCGTCAACAAGCCCCGCGACGGTTCTCCAGATTACTTCGGAGCTGACCGCTCAAGCCTCAACGCTGTTACTGCACCAGCAACAATTGGATCACCTTACCGATCTCACTGGACAGCTTGTGAGGGCTCTACAGGGCTTGCAGCTCACCCCGCCTCCCGCACCAACTCCCGTGCCCACGCCACCATCGGGAGCTCAATCTTCCGCCACCACCAGCCCGCGACTCGCCTTTCCGGAGAAATTCGACGGCTCTCCAGAGAAATGTAAGGGGTCTCTGTTACAATGCTCCCTGTTTGTCAGTCAGCAGCCGCATTTGTATCCCTCGGACGAGTGCAAGATCGCCTTTGTGTGCTCACTCCTCCCCGGGAGAGCGCTGGAATGGGCCACCGCTGTCTGGCGTCTGGATTGCCCCACATTTCCGTCTTTCGCCGCGTTCATCCAGCGATTTAAGGAGGTGTTCCAACCCAGCGCGGAGGACGGCGAGGCGGGGGAGCAAATCATGGCTTTGCGGCAGGGAAGGAGAACCGCGGCAGATTCTGCACTCAGCTTCCGCATGCTCGCGGCACAGAGCGGATGGTGTGACGGTCCACTCAAACTCCACTACCGAAAGGGGCTGCATCCAGATCTACAGGTGGAGCTGGCCTGCCGCGATGAGGGCCTCTCATTGGAGGAATACATCGACCTCTCCATCAGAGTGGACAAAGTCATGCGGGCCCGTAGGGCGAGTCGGTCCTTCACTCCTGTGCCGCTGACCACACCCCCCACGGCCGCGGCGCCAGAACCTATGCATATTGGCGCCACCAAGCTGACATCGGAGGAGAGGGAGAGACGGCTCCGGGAGAGTTTATGCCTATACTGCGGTCAGCCGGGCCACATCAGGTCTACTCGCCCCACTCGACCACCGCGCCCGCCCACTTCAGTGAGTAGTTTCAAAATCTCTCCTAATCGTTGTGAGATACCAGTAACTCTGTCTTGGGGAAATGTTACTGTTGAAACTACTGCTCTAATTGATTCGGGCACGGCGGAAAACTTCATCGACGCAGACTTTGTCACTGCTAATCATCTGCCTGTTCTCTCTTGTGCTCCACATGTCACAGTGGCTGCCCTCGACGGGCGACCGCTAGGATCTGGCAAAGTTCTCCATACAACCGACGACATCACCGTTCAAGTCAAACCCAACCATCAGGAATCCATCCGTCTCTTTGTTATCTCGTCTCCTCAGTCACCCATCATCCTGGGATACTCCTGGCTAAAACCTTCATCGAACTCCTCCCCGGGGCAACCCCTCCCAGGGGTCGCATCTTCCCCCCTGTCTCAAGCCGAGTCGGCAGCCATGGAGACCTACATTCAGGAGGAACTGGCTAAGGGCTTCATTAGACCCTCCACCTCTCCGGCGTCTGCGGGCTTCTTCTTCGTGAAAAAGGACGGTGGACTTCGACCGTCGGGGACGAGTGGAAGACCGCCTTCTCCACCACCTCCGGTCACTACGAGTACCGGGTTATGCCCTTCGGCCTGGCCAACAGTCCATCCATCTTCCAAGCCTTTATCAACGAGGTCTTCCGTGACATGCTGCACCGCTGGGTAATCGTCTATATCGACGACATCTTAATTTACTCCACTTCCCATGAGGAACACGTCAGACACGTCAGGGCCGTACTACAGCGCCTCATCAGTCACCAGCTCTATGCTAAGGAGGAGAAGTGCGAGTTCCACCTGGACAAGATTTCTTTCCTCGGTTATGTCATCAGTCCTGAGGGGGTTGCTATGGACGAGAAGAAAGTCAACGCGGTTCTCAACTGGCCACAGCCAACCACGCTCAAGGAACTCCAGCGATTCCTCGGCTTCTCGAATTTCTACCGTCGCTTCATTTGCCAGTTCAGTTCAGTAGCAGCTCCTCTCTCAGCCATGGTGAAGAAGGGTACCACCCGTCTCACTTGGACAGAGCCAGCCCTCCAGGCCTTTCATGATCTCCGTCGGGGGTTCTCCACCGCACCCATCCTCCATCATCCCGATCCTGACAAACCATTCGTCGTGGAGGTGGACGCTTCCAGCACTGGAGTCGGTGCAGTATTATCACAGCGACAAGGTGATCCTCCTAAGTTGTTCCCATGCACATACTTCTCTTACAAACTAAGCTCTGCCGAGAGGAACTACGATGTGGGTAACCGGGAGCTGCTGGCCATAAAGCTCGCCCTTGAGGAGTGGCGACATTGGCTTGAGGGCGCTAAACATCCTTTCACCGTCCTGACAGATCATAAAAACCTTGAATATCTTCGCACTGCCAAGCTGCTTAATCACCGCCAGGCCCGATGGTCATTGTTCTTCACTCGTTTCAACTTCCTCGTTACCTACCACCCCGGTTCACAAAACACCAAGGCTGACGCTCTCTCCCGCATTCACGAGCCCGATCGTCCCATCAGCGTGCCGGAATCCATTCTTCCCGCCTCTATGATCGTGGCGCCGGTGTCTTGGGACATCATGACAGAAATCTCGGAGGCTCAGACTCAGGATCCCACTCCAGTCGACTGTCTCAGCCATCTTGTCTACGTTCCGCTCACCCTCAGAACCCGGGTTCTTGCCGAGGTGCACGCCACTCCCAGCTCGGGTCACCCAGGAATCGAGGCCACCCTCCATCTGCTCGGAAACCGGTTCTGGTGGCCTACCCAACGTACAGACACCATCGAGTTCATCAGAAAGTGCTCCATCTGCAACATCACTAAGGTTCCCCGCCGTCTGCCTGCTGGCCTCCTCCAGCCCTTGCCAGTTCCACAATGCCCTTGGTCCCACATCGCTGTCGACTTCATCACGGATCTGCCACCCTCCAATGGCTTCACTACCATCCTTTCCGTTATTGACCGCTTCTCCAAAGGTTGCCGTCTAATACCTCTGTCTAGGCTCCCCACAGCCACGGAGACGGCAGAGCTGCTGCGTAACTGGGTATTCAGGATTTACGGCCTACCCGAAGATATCGTTTCTGATTGCGGACCCCAGTTCTCGTCAAGGCTTTGGTCCAGTTTCTTACGCCTCCTAGGGGTTAATGTAAGCCTAACATCGGGATATCACCCCCAGGCCAATGGCCAGGTGGAGAGGCTGAATCAAGAACTGACTCGCTTCCTGCGCTCCTACTGCCACGATCGACAGGAGAACTGGAGCTGCTATCTCTTCTGGGCCGAATACGCCCAGAACTCTCTACGCAAACCCGCCACACAACTCACCCCGTTCCAGTGTATCTTAGGCTTCCAACCACCCTTGTTCCCCTGGTCCGGAGAACCCTCAGAGTTACCTGCGGTCAACGCCTGGTTTCAGCAAAGCGAGGAAACTTGGAACCAGGCCCACGTCCACCTCCAGAGGGCCATTCGCCGCACACAGACTCAGGCCGATCGCAGGCGCCGACCCAATCCCCCGTATGCCCCCGGTCAGTGGGTGTGGCTTTCGACCCGGGACCTCCGGCTACGCCTTCCCTGCAAAAAACTCAGTCCCAGGTACGTGGGTCCCTTTCAGATAATTAAGCAGATCACTCCAGTGTCTTTTCGTTTGCAACTGCCTGCCAATTACCGTATCTCACCCACTTTTCATGTCTCCCTGTTAAAGCCCGATGGCGACCCGGAAGGAGTGGAGAACCTAGACGAGACTGCTCCCCAGGGACCTCCCCCCACCATCATCGACGGCGAATTTCATTTCAAATAATTTAAAACTAGCATTAATGTGTAACAAGACAATAGGCAATATTAAGTGAATTTTCCAAAATCTGAACCGTAACAATAAAGGTTTTCCGACTAGCTTTTTCTTTATTTATCAAAACTGCTAAAAAACACTGAGTTTGTTGTGCCTGTTTGTAGGGCTGCACAATTTGGCCAAAATGTCACTATCAATATGACCAATTCTGATTATTGTTATTATTAAATAAAACATTAAAAAAAAACATAATCATCATTATCAATATATTTTACAGAAAACTGCAGCATTACCTGTTAACATGCAGGAAGCCTATTACTATAAATGTTTAGAAAGGTATAAGGATTTATTATAAAATAAATTATGATTAAAAATCTTTGACCAAAAATAAAATTGTTTTGTCGGAAAATCTTTTGCTTCCACTAAGAGGAAAACAAACTCCTCTACACTGGAGAAAAAACAGAGAAGTATTATTATTATTACTCCTATTTTTAGCGAGAATAATGTGTTTTGAGCATTAGTGAGTGCACACATGTATTAAAATGTTTCATTCATAAAGCAAATCCCTAATATGGACAAAGGTATGCGCTATCGCGTAGCTGAATAAAATTCAGATAAAGACGTTTTTACTGATGAAACATGGATACTTATCTATACGATTGTGACTAAATGGTTTATCTCTGTTCTTCAAGCCATATAGGGTATTGTATTATTATATGAATAAACTATACATGCAATGCAAATCAACAGGCTTTATCACTTTATAGAACACCATATAAAATAATGATTTTGCCTCATTCTGTGATGTGAAACCATGTCAGATCACAAAAGGAAGTTATTTCAAATACTCAACTGATGTTATTAAATGAATTTGGAGCAAAAACATGTCATTAAAATGTTCTCTTTAGACAGCAGGTTTGTAAACATTCGACACATATGCTGCATTGTACAGCTCTGGTGCATCACCTGTTTTATAGTCAAAAAGTGTGTGCGGCTTGAAGTTGCAGTTGTCACGGAGGCAAGACAGGAAATGAATGATCGAGGAAAGGTCCCTGTGTAGCGTGGTGGAGAACTCAAACGCGGAAACACACGAGTGAGCAGGTTAGCCACGCGATTGATCTGAGAACGCTCCGTCTACGGAGTAGAGATTCCCACCAGGAAATCCGCGTTCCCACACGCACACAGACAAGTATATAAAATAGATCCGCTGAGCGGTACTCACGTGAGTAGAGAGATGGCGATGAGAGATGACCTTCACAGTAGTCCAACATGAACTCAATGTCTGGTACAAACCAAACCTTACTTCCTGTTTATATACCCGCGGAGATTACTTCCGATGCCTCGTGACCTCACGTGATCCGGTGCGTGTGACAGTACCCCCCCCTCCAGGACCGGCACCAGACGGTCCCGGAGAGGAGGATACCCGACGACGGTAGTCCTGGATGAGAGTGGGATCCAGTATGAACCGTCCGGGAACCCAAGACTGCTTCTCTGGACCGTAGCCTTCCCAGTCGACGAGATACTGGATGCCACGGCCACGGCGGCGCGAGTCGAGGATTCTCCGAACGGTGTAGGCAGGACCACCGTCAATAATCCGGGGTGGGGGGGGGGGAGCGGGAATCTGGGGAGACAGAGGAGAGAAGAAAACAGGTTTTAGTTGTGATTGATGGAAGACGGGATGGATCCGGAGGGAAGCAGGCAGCTGGAGCCGGAAGGTGACAGGGTTTAATCGGTGGGTGATCTTGAAGGGGCCGATGTAGCGGGAAGTGAGTTTCTTGGAGTCTGTCTTAAGGTTGATGTTCCTGGTGGATAAGTAAACCCTGTCACCCACATGGAACAGTCGTCCCGGAGGGTGTCGGCGGCGGTGCTGAATGATGTAACGTCGGTTGGTTTTCTGGATGGCAGCACGAGCGTGATTCCAAAGCCGCCGACACCGGCGGACCAACTGTTGGGCGGACGGAACTTCAACCTCCGGTTCCTGATGTTCAAATATGGGAGGTTGAAATCCGTAGCATACCTCGAATGGACTTAGGCCGGTGGTGGTGGAGGTGTGGAGGTTGTTGGATAGTTCAGCCCAAACGAGGTAGCTAGCCCAAGAGCGCTGATGCTCGCTGGCAAAGCATCGGAGGTAGCGCTCTAGTTGTTGGTTGGCCCGCTCCGTCTGGCCGTTGGTCTGAGGATGGAACCCGGAAGACAGACTGGAGGTGGTTCCGACCAGACGGCAGAAGGCCTGCCAGAATTTGGCCGTGAACTGGGGCCCTCTGTCCGAGACGATGTCCTTGGGAAACCCATGCAGGCGGACTACGTGTTCGAGAATTAACTCAGCGGTGGTTTTAGCAGAGGGGAGTCCGGAGAGAGCCACCAGGTGCACAGCCTTAGAGAAGCGATCCACGATGGTTAGGATGGTGTTCTTTTCTTGGGATTCGGGAAGTCCAGTGACGAAGTCGAGGGAGATGTGAGTCCAGGGTCGTTTTGGTACGGGGAGGGGCTGCAACTCCCCGGTGGAGGGCGCCTTGATGGTCTTGGAGCGGGCACAGATGTTACAGGCCTGGACGTACTCCTGTACGTCCCTCCGCAGCGTCCTCCACCAAAACGCTCGAGAGATGAAACTGATGGTCCGCTGGACTCCCAGATGACCCGCCAACGTGGAATCGTGTCCCCACTGAAGCACCTCCTGGTGCAGGGCGCTGGGGACAAAGAGGCGTCCAGTGGGTGTGTCCGATGGTGGGGGTTCCTGGCCGTGACCTTGGCGGACTCTCTCTTCTAACCCCCACCGGAGAGGAGCCAAGATGATGTGTGGCGGCAGGACAGGCGCGGGTT
Source organism: Labeo rohita (assembly GCF_022985175.1). NCBI lineage: Eukaryota > Metazoa > Chordata > Actinopteri > Cypriniformes > Cyprinidae > Labeo > Labeo rohita. The sequence goes on along the minus strand of NW_026129488.1, from coordinate 30,790 downwards.
CCGAGGAGGTGGTGTCTTTTTGGTGTTGGCGTGAGAGTGCATCGGCTTTGGTGTTCTTTGAGCCTGGGCGGTATGAGAGGTGAAAGTTGAAGTGTTCGAAGAATAGGGCCCACCGCGCCTGCCTGGGGTTGAGTTGTTTGGCCTGTCGGATGACTGTGAGATTCTGGTGATCGGTCCAGACGGTGAATGGGTCACTGCCGCCCTGGAGCCAATGACGCCATTCCTCCAGAGCCCACTTGATGGCCAACAGTTCACGGTCCCCTACCCCGTAACGCTGCTGAGTGAGATTGAACTTTCTGGAGAAAAAACTACAGGGATGTAGTTTCTCATCTGGACCGCGTTGGGAGAGAACGGCTCCTACACCCACATCGGAGGCGTCCACCTCCACAACGAAGGATCTGGCCGGGTCAGGGTGAATGAGGACAGGGGCTGAGGTGAATTGGTGGCAGAGTGTCTTGAAGGCTTGGATGGCTTCCGGAGTGAGGTGAAATTCTCCGCGAGATGGTTTGGTGAGAGCAGTGAGAGGCGCTGCAGTTGAACTGAAGCCCCGGATGAAACGCCTATAGAAGTTGGCGAACCCCAGAAAACATTGTAGCTGCTTAAGCGACGTAGGTAGGGGCCACGAACGCACAGCTTCCAGCTTCTGGGGATCCATGGCCACACCCTGGGCAGATATTACAAACCCGAGAAATGTGGTGGTGTGCTGGTGGAAAGCACATTTCTCCAACTTACAGAACAACTGGTGGGCCAGCAACCTCTGTAAAACTGCCTGGACATGCTGAGTATGCTCTTCTAGAGTCTTAGAGTAGATGAGGATGTCGTCCAGGTAAGCATAGCACCATCTACCCAGCATGTCCCGGAGAACGTCATTGATGAAATGTTGAAAGGCCGCCGGACTGTTGCATAATCCGAACGGCATCACGAGGGTCTCGTAGTGACCGGTGGGGGTTAGGAAGGCCGTCTTCCACTCATCACCCTCTCTGATGCGGACCAGATTGTATGCGCTCCGTAAGTCCAACTTCGTGAAGAAGTGGGCACCAGAGAGGGCGTCCAGGGCGGTGTTAGTAAGTGGAAGTGGGTGCCGGTTTTTGATGGTGATCTGATTGAGCCCCCGATAATCGACGCAAGGGCGGAGACCCCCGTCCTTCTTTTTGACGAAGAAGAACCCCGTGGCCACGGGTGAGCTGGAAGGACAGATGGTACCGGCGTGGAGTCCCTCAGCCACGTACTCTTCCATAGCTCGATGTTCGTCCGCCGATAGTGAGTATAAGTGGCCGCGGGGTGGTACCACGCCCGGCACGAGGTCGATGGCGAGATCGTAGGGGCGATGAGGAGGCAGCCGGGCCACGCTGCGCTTGCTAAAGACCTCGGCCAAGTCACGGTACTGGACAGGAATGGCCTCAAGGTCGACATCGGAGGCCTCGGACTCCCCGGAACACGTCCCAACCTTAGCCCGGAGACAGAGCTCCTGACAAGTCGCGCCCCAGTGCACAATCCGGTTGGATGTCCAGGAGATGAAGGGGTCGTGAGCGACCAGCCACGGGTGTCCGAGGATGATGGGAGGTGAGGAAATCTTTGTGATGTAAAATTGGATGTTTTCTGAGTGTGAGTCGATTAGCAGAGTGAGTTCCTTAGTGCGATGAGTGATGGGGCTGAAATTTAGGGGGCGACCGTCAATGGCTGTGATGTTAAGAGGTTGGGATAACACCTCGGTTACAATCCCCAGTTGGGCAGCATAAGCTTGATCGATGAAATTCCCAGCCGCACCCGAGTCAACGAATGCGGTGGTCACGATCCGTTGGTGGCCCAAGAGGATTGATACCTGGAGCAGCAGCCGGGAAATGACGGACTCAGGGTAGGATTTGGCAACGTTGGAACCAGATGAAGACCTCCCCCTCTTCACCTGGTCTGTCCGTTTCCCGGACGCAGAGGGCAGATGGCGCGATGGTGGTCCGGGAGGCGCAATAGGCACAAAGCCCCTCGCGGTAGTGTCTAGCCCTCTCTGCTGCCGACAGGGAAGTGCGTCCTATTTGCATGGGTTCCCCAGCTCCGCCGGAATGGGCCTCTGAGGCGACTGGTGGAGGCGGAGGAGACGCAGCGACAGCGTGGAAGGTGGATGGTTCAGGTGACCTCTGGTGGCTGGTGGATCCTGCGAAAGAGCGAAAAACAGATTTAGTGGAGTGAGACATTCTTTGATCCACCCTGAGGGCTAGTTGTATCATGCCCTCCAGGGTGGCAGGAAGCTCCCGCACAGCCAATTCGTCCTTGAGACGGTTTAGAAAGTCCTTCATAATAGGCTGTGCGGAGAGCAGCGTCGCTCCAAGTGGTCTGAACGGCCAGTGTGCGGAATTCCGTGGTGTATTTGCTGACGCTGCGACCTCCTTGTTTGAGATGGTACAGACGAGAATCCACCTCCACCTCGCTCTCAGGATGTTGGAAGGCGGTTCTGAGTTCGGCGGTAAACGCAGGGTATGAGTGGGCGGAGTCTCCATCGGCTCTCAGAACCGCCGTAGCCCACTCTGCTGCCTGCCCCGTGAGGAGTGATGTGAGGAGAGCGATCCGGCTGCGGTCTGTGGGGTAGCGTGATGGCTGAAACTCGAACACAAAGAGAGGTTAGTGAGAAAAACATCACACCTGGTACCGGACCCATCCCATTTGTCCGGAAGTGAAATTTTGGGTTGATTGGAGGGAGGAATTTGACGGATTGGTTCGGCGGGAGGAGTCTGAGCAGCGGCCAGGTCGTCGTGATCCGCTTGCAGGGCGGTGAGATCCGAGCGGAGGTTCGCGCACTCCGCCCGAAGACCCGCGGTTTCAGAACGCAGCGCGGTGATCTCCGCCCGGCAACCCACCAACTCCTGCCGCAGATTCACGAGTTCCGTAGCCTGCTGCTGCAGAACTCCCCACAGATGTTCCAAATCCGCCGGGACCATTTCGGGACCAGACATTCTGTCACGGAGGCAAGACAGGAAATGAATGATCGAGGAAAGGTCCCTGTGTAGCGTGGTGGAGAACTCAAACGCGGAAACACACGAGTGAGCAGGTTAGCCACGCGATTGATCTGAGAACGCTCCGTCTACGGAGTAGAGATTCCCACCAGGAAATCTGCGTTCCCACACGCACACAGACAAGTATATAAAATAGATCCGCTGAGCGGTACTCATGTGAGTAGAGAGATGGCGATAAGAGATGACCTTCACAGTAATCCAACATGAACTCAATGTCTGGTGCAAACCAAACCTTACTTCCTGTTTATATACCCGCGGAGATTACTTCCGATGCCTCGTGACCTCACGTGATCCGGTGACAGCAGTTGACTTTTGTCTTCAGCTCTGAGTTCAAACCCCTCACACCTGAGAGAGCTGGATCTGAGCTACAATCACCCAGGAAATTCAGGAGTCAAGCTGCTCTCTGAAAAACTAGAGGATCCAAACTATACACTGGACAAACTCAAGTATGTTGAGTATATTATTTCAAGCATAAACAGGGATCTAGGCTCATTTTCCTACTGGTCATGCTGGTGTGACTAACTTTCTCAGTTGCTTGTCCCAACATATGACGTGGTCTCTCTTTTTTGCTACAGCATGGGATTAATCAGTGCATGCTAATGAGTAGTTTTATTGTTATCATAGATTATAGCTATATGGTAATAAAAATCAGGAATCTCACACTGTTTAGTTTATGCATGGGTGTGCTGAAAGTCATATTTGACTTTTTTGTAAGGTTCTGGATAGTCATACTTCTGATGGCTTTGGTAACACTTGAGTCATTACTAGTGGGTTACCATGATCTTAACTTTAGAATATGGATCCAAATAATTAGTAATTCCTTTAGAAGGATGTAGTAACACTTGAGTTATTAAATACAGATATACAGGGCCGGCCCTAATGACTCATTAAGAGAATGGGGACAACCCTTTTAGACCAACCGTTTGTACCGTCCTTAAAATAGCAAAAATGGATTCAGACACACCCTAAGTGCACCATGCGCTTAGATTGTTAAAATAGGGCCCTGAATGTGTGTGAAAGCTTGCATGTTTAGCACTTTGCTAGCATGTTTCAGAATATTGCTAGCCTGTTTAAAGCTTAACATGTTGCTTAATCTTAATAAACATGTTTTCATAATCATCCCAATATAATTTGATTAATATGTGTGTGTTCAATGATTTAATGGTCTCTCTGTGTGTGTTTTCTAGTGTGGATCATGGAGGAGAATCCAGGATTACAGCAGGACTAAAGAAATGTATGTACGCACACACACACAGCTGTAGTGATTGTTGTGTTATAAATGTTTGTATTCTTGTGTTCAGATGCCTGTTTTCTCACACTGGATCCAAACACAGTGCATACTAAACTCAGTCTGTCTGAGGACAACAGAATGGTGATAAACATTGATGAGAAACAGTCGTTTCCTGATCATCCACACAGATTTGATTATTATTATCAGGTGTTGTGTAGAGAGAGTGTGTGTGGACGCTGTTACTGGGAGATTGAGTGGAGTGGAGATTCTGGTGTGTTTATATCGGTGTCATATAACCCTCAAAGACCGAGACAGCCGCCCGCGGCTAAAAATAACAATTGTCATTAAATATCTAATAACTTTTGAACCGCTCGTCCAATCTGAATGATTTAAAAAGTACCGCAAAGCTGAGATCCTCCGCTTTTTTGAGACGTTTGTCTCATTTGGATATTCAGAGGCTCCGTAGTGAACGTGATTACGTCATCGCTTTTTGATCGCATTGATTCGTCAGAGAAACCAATGCATTTCGTTCCTCTCAGCCAAGCAGGAACGACTGTTGATGCTTAGTCCCACCCCTGTGCCCAGATTGGTTCAAACTATCATCTATTCAACCAATAAACATAGTTTTTGGACTTTTGAACCACCAATTAGCATGTTTCTTTGGAAATTTGAACAAACTCAAAGTGAAAGTAAAGTATGTCGTGCATGCATGAAAACAAACACAAAATAGCACATTTGCATGACAGCACTCTCTGAAAAAGCATAGAAAAGCATGCGACAGAGCACTTTGACACACAACAAAACAAAAGCAACGATGAAACAGCAGTATATATCCTATAATGCGCTGGAATTTGTTTTCACGTCGCTATGCGTTGTCCCGGTAAAATGCGAATACAGCCAGTGGATCGATCCATTTGACTGTTATATTATGGTAATTCTTCTCATATAGTTTATAAAGATCATTAGCACTATTTTTTTCTATTGCACTCTGTATATTTTCTCTCATTTTGTGTGTAGTTTGTGAATCATTTGCACAGTTTGTATATTTGTTGCATAAGACCATTTGTGCAGTTGTTTTCACTACTTGCGTTTGCGTTTTATTTTTATTTTTTACTTGTGTTTTCTTATTACATAATACTGTTTCCATTTACTTCCTAAACATTTTTGAACACATCTAAATTGTCAATAAACTAAATAGATGTCTTTTTTTACTGAAAAGCGCCTATACCAATATTATAATAAATGGCTATAACTTGTTTGGGGAATGTTATATGTAGATGAAATTTTATTTTGAAGTGTAAAACACCCAAATACAACTTTCTAAAGAAGAAAATTCAAACTTCATGAGTTTCTGTTTGAGTGCACAGTAAAAAACCTCCAATTGTTGCTTGGGATTTTCTTAACATTTTGGAAATTCATTAATTCTTAGAGAAGACAAAAGAAAAATTGTGCCTTTAAATTAGCTAGACTGAAACTTCAGGTTCTCCTGTTTACAATGATATATAGCACTTGATGCTGACTGCTAGAATAGGTCTGAAAAAACAAAGAAAATTGCAGGCGTGTCAGGTGCCCCGAAAATGTCCTAGGTCTTTAAGGGATAAGAGCATCAGCAGGAAGGGAGATGATGAGTGTATGCTTGGAATGAATGATCAGTCCTGGAGTTTGTGCTTCTCTCCCTATGGTCACGCATTCATACAGAATAAGACAAAGACTGATCTTTCTGTAAAGTCCATCAGCAGTAGAATAGGAGTGTATGTGGATGAGAGTGCAGGAACTCTGTCCTTCTACAGCATCTCTGACACAATGAGCCTCATCCACACAGTCCAGACCACATTCACTCAGACGCTTCATTCCGGGTTTTGGGTTGGTTCTGGATCATCAGTGAAACTGTGTTGATGAATCAGAATAGACTGATGAGAGATTCTTCACATAATGCTTTGAGCTGATGATGAATCAGTAACAGTGAGGTGGAATAGAGTCTCTTCATCACATAAATACTGCAGCTCAACTTCTGTCGCTGAAATAACAGTCAGAATAAATGTGTGCAGTAGATGTGTATCTGTGCTTTTCTCAACCTGTTTGTGTTGATGCATTGTTACATCAATCATTTATATTATTACTATGAAAAGTGCCTTTCACAAACATGATTCATAAAAAACAAGTAATTCTTGTAATTTATCATTTGATTTTCTCAATTGTTTTTGTGCACATATAAAACACTGAAAAATAAACCTGAGATCATATTTTAATTCATGATAAATATTTATGTTTTTATATGCATGTTCATGAAATTATAAGAGGACAAAAAATGTGCAGGTTTTTATGTTGTGCTTAGATGATCTTCACATCTACTTGTGGTCATGTGAGCTAATATTTAATGTTTGTTTTATCAGTTTATGTATTTATGTGTTTCATGTAACAAATGATAATCAGTAAAATTACAGAATATATTTCGAAACAAAACGTCAGTGTAATCAGTTTTTTAGTAACTGAAGAAGATGTAAAAGTGCCAAAGACACATTAACTAACATGATCATTAATAACTGGCTGACATTTGATGACATGATTAGAAATATAATATTAATAAGTTAATAAAAGATCATATTCAGTGTAACTACAATAAAGCCAAATTAAATTATTATGGGATTTTCAGAAATGTAACTTTGTGTAAATATTTTTTTCTGTATTTTTAAAAACATATTTCAGTGACAAAAGTCTATTATGTTATTTATTAAAAGTTTAGCATTATTATTATACAGTGCCAAACATATTACTTTAGCTTTAGTCATTTTGGGGTATTTTTTGTCGAGTGTGGAGTAAAAGATCACCATCATCACCTCACACATTCATAAGAGTTTTATTTCTTATATTCATTATGGATCAATAAAATCTCTGTGTTGTTTTGTGTCCAGAAACCCGATGAAAATCATGATAAATGTCTTGAGAGTCAGATGCTCTTCTCTAAAGATCCAGCAGGTTCAGCATCTCAGAAATGACGCGGCTCGTGTGAGGCGGAAGTGAAGCGCGTTGCTATGGGCTGCTGCTGTTGTGATGCTGTCAGATCATCTGAATAAAGCAGCGTTCTGGATGAAGCTGTGATTGTGAGTACAGATGATCTACACAGACAACAGACTCAACCATCATTTGATGTCTTTCCTTCTCTCTGTCTCGTCTTCTTCTGATGACGCAGCGATGATGATGATGATGATGATAATGATACAGGCGTATTTTGATGATTATTTGCTAATACGCAAACACACGAGCAGTGATATGTGTTTGAATCAGTGTTTTTATCATTCTGACACAGAAATCTTCCTCTAAACACATATGAATCAAACTCTACTGTATTATCAGACACATCACTGAATGATCATATGATCACGTGTTTGCGCTAAAACATGAAAAAACAAATTGTAATAATAGCAATAAGTGTTTGTATGTGAAATATTATACCCTGTATGCATTATTCAGGGGACATCAATATCCAGAAATGTTCCTGAGATGTTTATTATCATGAAACTATGTGTAAATCAGTCAAACACAGGTGATCATGTGGATCAGTGGATGTTATGTTCATCTGTGAGACGGAGGTCCTCCTGAAGAAACAGCAGATATGTGATCGTGTGTCTGAATGTGTGTGTTTCAGGAGTGTGTGTGATGTGATGTGATGTGATGGGTGGGAACGTGAAGTGGGTGACGGACATAGAGAAATCGGTGCTGATCAATAACTTTGAAGAGAGAATGGATCCAGGTGACGGACAGCGATGACAGGAACTTCTTCTGGCAAGATTTCATTTCATCCGTTCACACTGACACTGCAAACATAAACTAGTGACGATCAGTGTTGTAGAAAGTTACTTTTAAAAGTAATGCATTACAGTATTGAGATACTCCCTAAAAAAAGTAACTAATTACGTTTGTTACTTTTTATGGAAAGTATAGGTTAAATAGTTACTTTACTTTTGCGTTACTTTTTAAATCTGGGCAGGGCTTGCTTCTTTGTTTTTAATATAAAAAGTTCTATTTTTGGCAAATGTAAAAGCCTTTTCACACCAAAAGCCTCAGGCTTTGAGAAAAGTAGATTCACGTCTGTACAGTAGAATGCAGAAGAAAAAAATGCCAACTCTTCAGCAATAAATAAAGGAAAAGAAATGTTAGTGTAACGATGACGCTGAGGCGGCGTTAGAATCCATTTGCGGAAGTTTATTGCAAACAACAGAAAACATACACGTGTAGCCAGGCAGTGGGTCGATAACCGGAAAGCAGTCCAATCTTACAACAGTCCAGGGGTAATCCGTAAACGTAATGATAAACCAGGCAGAATAGTCAAACCGTAATAGCAGTCCACACAGGCAAACAATCCAATAGGGGAAATCCAAGAAAACGGCAGTCAGAAAACAAGGCAGAATCATACACGTGTGAGCAAAACAGGATAATCAGAAAACGCTCGGTAAGGCAGGTAAACTGGCAATACTTCGCAGTGAGTGAGCACATGGTGAGTCCTTAAATACTGCCAAACAGGAAGTGACAGTAGAAGCAGCAGAGGGAGCGTGCAGTCAGTACTCGGGAGATGGCTCCCTCTGCTGGCGTGGCATTACAGTACCCCTCCCTCTAGGAGCGACTCCTGGAGCTCGGCGAGGTCGTCCCCGTGGTCGTGGTGCTGGACGGTCGGGTCTGGCTCCAGGTGGACCGGTTTTAGGAGCGACACATGGAAGGAGGGAGAGATGCGATAGTTAGGAGGAAGCTCAAGCTGGTATGTAACTTCATTTATACGTTTAAGTATTTTAAATGGTCCAACATACCTTGGGCTGAGCTTCCTGCTGGGCAGCCGCAGCTTAATGTCCCGTGTTGAGAGCCAGACCCGCTGTCCAGGTTGGTAGGGAGGGTGCGGAAGGCGGCGCCTGTTGGCCTGAATCTCCTGATTCCTTACGGCCCGCTGGAGGCGCACATGAGCACTATCCCACACCCTCTCACTACGCTTAATCCAGTCATCGACAGCCGGTACCGAAGAGGGTTCACCTGACCACGGGAACATGGGGGGCTGAAACCCCAGGACACACTGAAAGGGGGTGAGGCCTGTAGAGGAATGGGTGAGTGAGTTTTGGGCATATTCGGCCCAAGGAAGGAACTCTGACCATCTGTGCTGCTCTCTGCTGCAGTATGAACGGAGATATCGACCGATCTCTTGATTTAGTCTCTCCACCTGTCCATTACTTTGCGGATGGTATCCTGAGGTGAGGCTGACATTGATGTCAAGTTGTTTACAGAAGGCTTTCCAGACTTGTGAAGTGAACTGAGCACCTCTGTCACTGACGATATCCTCAGGTAGGCCATACACTCGGAAGACATGGTTGAAGAGAGCTAGGGCTGTTTCCATGGCTGTGGGTAAGGCTTTTAGAGGGATGAGCCGGCAGGATTTGGAGAAGCGGTCGATGATTACCAGTATGGTTGTGAATTCTTGGGAGGATGGCAGATCTGTGACAAAATCTATGGACAGATGGGACCAGGGTCGTTGTGGAATGGGTAATGGTTGCAGCAATCCTGAAGGCAGTTCTTTGGGGGTCTTAGACTGTGCACAGATTTGACAAGACTTGACGAAGGTAGAGGTGTCAACAGTCATTGAGGGCCACCAGAACGAGTTCTTCACCAGATGTAAAGTTCGAGATATACCTGGGTGTCCTGCACTAAGCGAGGTATGGACCCATTGCAGAACTTGTTGAAGCATGTCTTGTGGTACATAGAGCTTATTGGGTGGACATTGTGGTGGTGGAGGGTCCTGCTCGTGCCTTCGCTGAATTTCTTCCATAATGTCCCATGAAATGGGAGCTAGTATGACGGTGGGTGGAAGAATGGGTTCTGGTGGAAGGAGATCCATGTGTGGATCATGTTGCCGGGAGAGAGCGTCTGCCTTGCTATTTTTACTTCCTGGTCGATAAGTGACTGTAAAGTTGAAACGAGTGAAGAAAAGGGCCCAACGTGCCTGGCGTGGATTCAGCCTCTTAGCACCCTTGATGTACTCGAGATTCTTGTGGTCCGTGATAACTTGAAATGGGTGTTTGGCGCCCTCAAGCCAATGCCGCCACTCCTCAATGGCTGCTTTCATGGATAAAAGTTCCTTGTTACCCACGTCATAATTTCGTTCTGCACTGGTGAGTTTTCTGGAATAGAAGTTTGCCTGGCTGACCGTGACGTTGAGACAGAACGGCTCCGATACCGCAGTCCGATGCATCCACCTCCACGACGAATGGCAGCTCCGGGTCTGGATGTTTCAAGATGGGGGCGGTAGTGAAGCTTGCCTTGAGGGTAGCGAATGCACGTTCTGCGCCTTCGGTCCAACTGAGTTTCTTGGGTTTGTTCTTGAGCAGAGAAGTTAGAGGAGCAGCAATGGTACTATAATTACGGATGAATCGGCGATAGAAGTTGGCAAAGCCCAGGAATCTTTGTAACTCCTTGACGGTTGATGGTTGAGACCATTCCGTGACTGCCTGGATTTTACTCGGATCCATTTTGACCCCCTGGTGACTGACTTGATATCCAAGGAAGGATGTTTGGTGGACATGAAACTCACACTTTTCCGCTTTGACATATAGTTGATGTTCCAGAAGGCGAGATAGTACAGCACGTACGTGGGAGATGTGTTCTGCTTCTGACTTGGAAAAGATGAGGATGTCGTCAATGTAGGCAATTACGAATTTGTTCATAAAGTCTTTAAGTATCTCGTTTATGAAGGACTGGAAGACAGCTGGGGCGTTGGCTAACCCGTACGGCATTACCTGGTATTCGTAGTGCCCCCTAGTGGTGAGGAATGCAGTCTTCCATTCGTCCCCCTCCTTGATCCTGATGAGGTTGTAGGCACTTCGTAAATCAAGTTTCGAGTAAATGGTGGCTTCCCGTAGTTGTTCTAGAGCCGGGGGAACTGGAGGCAGAGGGTACCGGAACTTTACCGTAACATTGTTAAGTCCACGATAATCAATGCATGGTCTCAACCCACCATCCTTCTTGCTCACGAAGAAGAACCCCGCTGCAGCAGGGGATGTAGATACCCGGATGAATCCTGATTCAAGTGCCTCCTCAATGTAGTCCTCCATAGCTTGATCCTCCATCCGAGACAGCGGATAAACTTTACTTTTAGGTGGCATGGCGTTGGGCAGTAGATCGATTGCACAGTCCCAGGGACGGTGTGGAGGTAACTGCGTGGCTTTTGATTTGCTGAAGACCTCAGATAAATCCTGGTAGTGATCGGGAATAGTGATTTTTACCTGGGTGTCAGGGCTCTCGACGCTTGTGGTGAGACATGGTTGAGGTTGAGCGAGAAGACAGTTTTCCATGCAGAATTGTGACCGGTGAGTTAGCTCCCCCTGGAACCAGGAGATATCAGGATCATGGATGGAGAGCCAGGGGAATCCGAGGATGACCTCGTACTTAGGTGAATCGACCACATACAAAGTGATATCCTCATGATGCAGTAATCCAATCTGTAGTGTTACGGTTCTGGTTTGATGGTGGATGCCGTGGTCGATGAGGGTGTCGTTGATGGCTTTAGTCTGGATGGGTGGTATGCATGGTTGAGTCGGGATATTATATTTCTGGACGATGTTCTTGTTGATGAGATTCAGTGCAGCCCCAGAGTCAATCATCGCTGTAAGATCAAGATTGAGAGTATCAGTTCTTATGGTAACCGGCAATGTCAGAGATTTATACTGTAATGACGTGAGATCTTTGATATTTACCCCTGATGAATTCTTGGACTTGAGGGAACATCCACTACTACGGTGGCCTGGTCCACCGCAGTAAAAGCACAGGTGGTTTAGACGACGTCTAATCCGTTCATCCTCAGATAACCGTGAAGCGTTGAGTTGCATGGGTTCGGACGGTGGTTGTTCCGTTGCATGATCACAGGTTGATGACATATGCCGGTTGCTTTTGCTTGAGCGTTGCTTGGGTGACTGCCTCATGAGATTGTCGATCTTGATAGTGAGGTTGATGAGTTCGGAAAATGATGAATTGGTTCCAATTGGAAAATGATGAGATGGCTCCCTCTGCTGGCGTGGCATTACAGTTAGATTATCTTGACTAATTTTTGCTTATTAGTATGGTTGACTTGGCTCATCGAAGGTCGGCAGCAAAGACATCGGTTAATAAAATTTAAATGCATAAAGGATATTTGTATTATTTAACACATATTCTGAGTTTTCATTCATTCATTCATTTCAGTTTTTATTCATTTTGAGGAATACTGATTCTGTTTTTTGTGAGTGAGATGAATTAATGCATGTTCACATTTATTCTAGAACTAACATCTTACTCCTGATTTCTCTCAACATGGGGACAGAAGAGCTCTTAATCAATAAATGGGGGGGAAGTAACTGGCGTTACTAATTTGAAAAAAGTAACTAGATATTTTCTTGTCAATTAAAAAGTTACTTTACTAGTTACTTGGAAAAAGTAACAATATTACGTAACTCGCGTTACTTGTAATGCGTTACCCTTAACACTGGTAACGATATAACACTGACAGAAGTGCACTGATATTATCTGAACAATACAGTGTGTGGTGTAGTGTGCTGTATTAGAGCTGATCCAGCTCTTCCTGATCTTCACATCCATACTGTATATGGCAAGCCGTTTTAACATTTAATCTATAAGCCATAATAGTTTCTATTTTCATGCTACTTATTTTTAGATACTAGTATCTTTTCTGTTAATTTCTATTATGGTTGAGAGGTACTCATGTTTATGTAATGATCTATTTGAATTAAGATATCTTTGAATAAATACATTCTCACTAGTTCTTTATGAGGTTAAAGATATCTCCAAAAGAACAGGAATCAGTCGTTGTTCTGTTTTTCATATCATGTATTAATTAATGACTAATGATTATTCCAATAGTGACTAGTATCTATTTAAATATTACTATTAAGCATTCATTAAATGAAGAGCTTGGTTCCAAAACGCTGTAAATCCATTTTGATTCATTTGAGTAAAAATGTGTTTTCTTTACCAAGAAAGTGGCAAGATGAAAACCACTATTTTCTGTTTTAAACTTTCACGTAGCATCTTTAGGTTATAATAACATTAATAATTCAAATCTAAATTTTGATTTTTCAAAGATTTATTTTAAAAAATGATTTTTTTCCCCCAAAATGCAATAAGTCCATTAGGGGTCTACGCTTAATTAATTCAGGAATAAAGCAAGTGATTCTTTTTTATGAATGGGTAATTGATTCATTGACTAGAAAATGCACGTTCATTCGTAAACGAAACACTGCTTTGTTTGAATGGAAATGCGCAGCGGCTTAGCTGTGACTGTTTCAAACTATTTTTGAAGGTGAAGTAGAGCAAAATCAGGCAATAATGTTATAGTCAGACAATGTAAGTCCCTTAATATTAACTTCTTGTTTATTTAACTGTTGTATTAAATCAATATCTCATTTACAAATTCCCTTAAAAATCATTAAAAGCCGTCACTCATCTTAGTTCATCACGATCTCACAAAATTATAATCAACAAAGCTCTCTACACTGCACAGTGAATCTCTTATTTACACTCTCTCTACACTTTGTTTATGAAAGGATTCGTCAGATATGTCTGTGATACATTACTCAACAATGAAAACTATGGATTCAGGGTGTATTCAAAACGCCGCCTTTACTGTTTAAAATGCGTGAAATGCTGCGCTATGATTGGCTGAGCGGATGTATCGCATTTTGCAGAAAAGGGAGACTAGCGTTTGTTGTGGTTTGGGAAAAAAGGGAGAAAACATGACAGAGTAACATGGCGGATATCACACTTTGCGTAAATTTAAAAACTGCCTTTTCAATACGGACCAGATACAAAACTGATTTTGGCTGGAACTCAATTTTTTTTAAAAAATGGCGTTTATCACGTTTCGGAAAAGAGCTCTTCAAATACTAGTACTTATTTATTAGATACTGGTATTTATTCATTAGATACAAATACCTATTTAATAGACACTAGTAGTTATTCATTAAGTAGTAGCGCTTATTTATTAGACACCAGTATCTTTTGTAATCTTTTGTAATTATTACTAGTAACAATTCTTATCTTACCAGTCAGATCTGCGTTTTACTCGTCTTATGACTAGTCGAATGACAGCAGTAGAGTTAAATAAATTACTAGTAAAATTTTATTTAATGTGAGTACCTAATTAGTACTAGTATCTAATAAATACTAGTATCTAATGAATAAATACTAGTATGTAAATAAGAACTACTATCTGTTAGATAAGAATAGCTTATAAATAAGCAGTAGTATCTTTTTAATAGACTAGTATCTCATGAATGAGTACTAGTTCTTAGTGGTAAAGATACTAGTATCTAAAAAATAAGTACTAGTAGCATGAAAACCGATACTAGTATGGCTTATAGATTAAATGTTAAAGCGGCTTGCCATATACAGTATACTGCAGCAGTAGTATGACATCTGTGCTGTTTAGAGCAGCGTTATTAAAGTTAAAGGGAGAGTTCTCTCAAAATTGAGATTGCTGTCATCATTTACTCTCTCTCAAGCTGTTTCAAACCTGTATGAGTTTCTGATGAACACAAAAGAAGATATTCTGAAGAACATGTGGAACCAAACAGATGATGGCAGCCATTAACTTACATAGTATGGAAAAATAGTCAATGGCTACCGTCAACTGTATGATTAACATTCATGTTTAGCAGAACTTTCTAAATGATAAAACACATATTCATTGCTAGAAATAAAATAAACATTAACTGAAATAAAATAAACCAAAATAAACTAATAAAAATAAACTAGCGTCTAAAGGGCAGTACTAAATAAAAAAATATGATATTTAGGCAAAATAACACATCTCCATTCTGTTCAAAAGTTTTCACCCCCGGCTCTTAATGCGTTGTGTTTCCTTCTGGAGCATCAGTGAGTGTTTGAACCTTCTGTAATAGCTGCAAATGAGTCCCTCAGTTGTCCTCAGTGTGAAAGGCTCTGGGACACTACCAAGCGCTGTGAGTGACCATCATGTGTGCATGCATATATCATCTTTATTTCACACTCAGATGTTTTAATTTTGCTGAAAGAATATGCACAAATTGATTGTAAGGGTGCACTGTAAGGGTGAGGGTTGTGGTGGATGTGTTGTTCAGTGTTTTATCTGATCTGCTCGTATCTGTCTGTCTCTCATAGTTACGATGAGGAGCAGGCTCTGAGTGAAAGCACTGAACGGGACCTCAGGATTCGCTGGGGTCAAAGGGCAGCAGGTCGAGCAGCGGCAGGCCCTTCCCGGCCACATGGAAGTGATAATGGATAAGTCTGCATGAGAGTATGAGTATATCTGAAGAACACAGGACAGATGTTTATATATTTAATTCACTGATCACAGACTGAATACAGTGGATTAAACACACTGCTGCTGAAACATGAGCTCAGCTCTAATTAAGGCAAGCTGTCAAGCCTGGTTTGCTGTGTTCTTTTCATACATGGTGGTTTCTACTGCATCCTGTCCTCCAGAACTAAAATTGAATAGCTTATTTCTGTAATATATGTTGGGTAAGTTAGCACATGAACACAACTAACCTCATATAGTGGGACAACATTCCCTTCTGTTGAACTTTGTGGTTTGTTTGTTTGTTTAATTATTCACAATGGAAATTGACTTCCAACAATAAACCTGATTATTTTTCACCTGTATAAATATATACTCTAAGGTACAGTCAAAAGTCAAGTCAGATTTCTTAGTACGTTAGTAAAAAATAATTTAATACTTTAACCCCCGGTTTCACAGAAAAGGCTTGAGCTCCAGAAAGAAAGAAACTTGCACTGGCTGATCTTTAAATATGTCAGTGCCCCTGTTTGGTCTCAAGATGTACACCAGTAATGTTTTTTCTTAGACATGTTTATAAAAATTACTTTAATCTCCTAATTAAATGGCCTTAATCTAAGACAATTAAAGTCACATTTAGCAGATTCATTTAGCAGAATAATATTGTTACCCCTGCTGATTTTGTAGAAGCGTGGCTGAAGATTATCTTGTCCCCCCACTGACTTGTCCAAAAATGATCCTCATCCAGTTTAGAGTCCGTTTCTGATCCTCAGCCACAGCGCAGCACGAGCCTCTCGATCCCCCTTTGACAAGTCTTCAATGAACTTTATTCCCCTGGCTTTACTAATGTCAGAGAACTTGTTAGACCGCCAGAACTTTATCCTTTGTTGGGGGCGGACACAGTGAACTGTATCCACAATTTCATCCAGCTTGTGCTGCAGGTGAGGAGCAATTTCAGCTAACAAACAGATGATTTCTTGACAGATGTCTCTTTCATTCCAATCACTCAGAGGTTCCATCTTCTTCTGCTGTGTTCAAGCTTCGATGCACGGCTCATCAGGTCTGCATGCGATGGAAGAGTATAGGTAAGTTGTTTATTAAACATTTATTTTAGTCTTACAGTCCTTAATTTCTGCTGCACTGAATTCCACTGCCTTGGAAAGATTCATGGTCATTACACTGTTCTCAGTTTTATTACTTTTAATGCTGCTCAGTTTCCCATCTTGTAAATCAAAGCTGGAGACTAAAGCTTCCAGGAGAGCTGCGCTGGAAATCTGAAGACCTTGGTCACCTTTCAGTTTCTTAGATGGGACCTTAGTTCAGTGTTTTGTAAGGATGAAGACTCTTTGCATTCATCCTTGTGATCATTGAGTGTAACGTCCATGGCATGTTCATGTTCAGCATTAGCATCCATAGTTTTCATAGCTATTCCCTATTTTTGGATGGATAGAAGTTTTCTTTGTTGACATAAGTGAAAATCTTCTAAGACAAGTGACAACTGGGATGAAAAGGTTGAATACGAGCATAAAAATCAAGAATCGCTGAAGAGCCGAGAAAATGACATGTGCTCAGCCCGCAATCTTGCTCCCGTCCAGATTCACAGCAGCTTTGGCGCCTCCGCTCTGTTGAATTGACTCCTCAGGACTTTTGCGTGCTCTCATTGGTTTACTGACATGTGACTTATTTCATGCGTGAATTAAGGTTGTCCGCAAAAGTGCTCGCCCAAGCGGAAAAATGTGCTGGTGCTGCTAGATCTCAAAATCACATTGTGTTTGACGCAAGACTAGCTTGACTGAATCAAATGAACAAACATTGCTCTCTCAAGCAAAAGCAAATTTAGAAAGATCACTGAAAACATAATTCTTATATTTTTGGCATTGACAATGTATGTTGAGATGTGTTATTTGTTATTTGGCAGCATGCTTGAATTTAAAATGTAACTTGTTTAAATGTTTAAATAAAAATATGGAAGATTTAGCTGTTCACTTGGTTTACTTTATGCCTGTGTTGCTTAAAATCAGTTCATGCTTTTATTTTTAATTTAATTTGCAGCATTTTACTTGCCAATTTTTAAAAATATATATAATTGTTTTTGGTATTTTACACAGTCTGTTTTTGGAGTAGCATTAACCATGTGAGAGATTTTAATCTTATAAGAGAATAAAAAAGATATGAATTAGAGGTAATAAACAGAATGAATCCTCCCATGTCCCTGCCTCCTCAAATATTATATCTCAACATACAACTTAAGTAAATGGTATTTCATAAAAATCTGACAGCTTCTAAGTGAACTCTTTGTTTCTTTTTCATGGTTGCCTTTTTTCCCCTTTCTCTGCACCAGAAGTATATGACCTTCTTTGTGACGTATGACAGTTTTGCTGCAGTGCTGCTTCAATCAACTTTAAAAATCACAGTCTGCATGTAGCTCATTTTGATATTGTCACTCTTTATAAAGTTGTGTTTTGTTTTTTTTTTCATTTAATATAGCGGTTTTTGTGTAATTGCCATTTGCCATTGACAAATAAAAAAATAAAAACAAGCTGTCGTACTCTTGGGGCCCTGTTAGTTTGCTTATGCCTAGGGTCGGCAGTCTAGACGCACATCATCGAGACATCTCCGTGATGAAAGAGCGCTATCTGGGTTGTGGACCATTTTTCCGGGATCTGGCAACCCGTAACGGGGCCGCTATTGTCATAGTTTAAAGTGAAAGTAAATGCACAGACTTGATGTCGCCATTTTAAACAAACATAATCGATTATTTACAGTGCAGTATATGTTTAAATCTTTAATTGAATCGTTTATAAATGCTAAATTAGGAATTATTTTAATGTATTACTCACACTTGTGTGTAGTGTGCATAGTTTCTTCCGTTTATTGTTATTCATCTTGTTATTTAACTGTAGCGGCTGATGCAAGCTAACCTTAACCCTGAAGTCTCGGACACTGACAGAAAATAACTTACTTTCCAAATAAGGCAGATAAAGGCTGTTTGATTAACTTAGTTTTTGTGATCGTTTGTCTCTTCCATCGAGAGTCAGTGGAGATCAATCTGATCAAATCCATCATGGATCAAACACAAACATCTGGAGATGAAGATTTTTCTACAGGATGCAGGTACTTTGAGAAACACATGAAATAACCTATTGTGTTATAGAAGAGATGGCTGTATACAGAAAAACAAAAAATACAGAGTTTAATATTTTACTGAAAACACCTACTGTTTTACTGTTAACACCAGAAAGTTATCTTTATTAAATGTACTTTTTGAAGATCTTACATTAGGATGTTTTTCATCATAAAGCATTAAATCAGTTCCCCTTCGGGAACTCGAGCTGCGTCGGCAAACGCTAGGGGGAACGCCTTTGGCGGAACCACGCTCTGAACACATGTGAAATCTGACCAATGAGAAAACGGGACGTCACGGGCGGGTGACGTCACCGACCAGGAAGCATAAAAGCACGTGCGAAGCCGGCCGGCGTCAGCTTCTGTCTTTCAGCGGAGCGCTCTGTGTGTGAATTGTCTGTCTAAACATTGACCCTGTTTTTCTGTGCTAGTTTGCACAACTTTCTTTTGAGGGCAATGTCGAAGAAAGCGCTTGTTAAGAGTGGCTCGAGTGATAAAAGCGGACCGCGTTACAGGCTGTGTGTTCCTCCCTGCAAACGATACATCACTAGCGGGGATACACACAGCATGTGCGTGGTCTGCTTGGGAGCGGAGCATGCAGCGTCAGCCCTTGAGGGGGCTGATTGCCCGCATTGTGAAGAGCTTCCTTTGCGGACGCTCCGCTCCCGGAAGGATCTCTTCGAGGAGGGATCCTTCATCAGCGTTCCTCAGGGTGCGGGTCCCACTTTCGCCGAGGCGGAACGGGCACTGCATTCCTGGGGTTCGCAGTTGGATCTGTTGGAGGGAATGGAGACGGGTAACCCCCTATCTCCCTCCTCACCCAGCAGATCCGCAGCCCGTTCCGTGGGTTCGGAAGCCCGCTCTGCGGCTACTTCCTCCCAGGGGGCGGGCTCTTCTCTCCTGTTGTCATCCTCTGGCGAGGGTGACTTGGAGAGTGTTTGTGAGCCACTCCCTCAATCCCCACAGTACGAGGAGCTCTTGGAGGTGGTTACTCGCGCGGTAGCCAAATTAAATATCAGTTGGCCCGCCGAGGAAGAATTAACTCCGCAGAGAAGCAAGTTGGATGAGCGCTTTCTGCGGAGTAAGAATCCACCTCCAAGAAGGAGCCTTCCCTTCTTCCCCGACCTCCATGATGAGATCTCGAGGTCGTGGGCTAGACCATTTTCGGCTCGTCTCTTCGTCCCCGCCTCTGACTATTATGGAAATGTGGTGGGGCTCGATGAGCGAGCCTATAAGGCGATGCCCCGGGTGGAACAGACGCTTGCGAGCTATCTGTCCCCCGGCGAGGCATCGTCATTGAAGGCTCCTACCTTACCCTCGAAGCCGCTACGCACCACATCAGCGCTTCTGGGTAAGGGGTACACGTCAGCAGGTCAGGCCGGAGCGTGTCTTCACACTATGTCACTGCTCCAAGCCTATCAGGCCGACCTGCTGAAAGAGCTAGCAGAAGGCGATAAAGTAGATTTGGAGGAACTTAGAAAGACAGCAGATTTAGCTCTCCGCGCCACCAAGGAGACCGCCCGTGCAGTGGGGCGGTCTATGGCAGCCATGGTGGCGGCGGAGAGGCATCTGTGGTTGACCCTGTCCGATATGAAAGAGAAGGACAGGGTCTTCCTCCTGGACGCCCCGCTTGGGTCTTCTGGCCTGTTTGGCGACGCAGTAGATTCTGTCGTCAACAAGTACCAGGAGGCACGCAAACAAGCGGCGGCGTTCCAGAAGTTCCTCCCTCGCCGTTCGCTAGCTCATGTGGCTGCTGGGCGTGAGCAGCCACAACCGTGTACCAGCTCTTCGTACCGTGAGGTTCAAAAGTTGAGTGTCGCCTCTCGTGCTCCCCCCGTCCCGGGGCCGAGACTCGCGGCACTCTAGACCGGGGTCCTCTAAGGCGAGGCCCGACCTGCGGGTCGTGCTTCAGGCGAAGAGGGCCCCGGCCCAAAAGCAGTCCTGACGCCAACCCAGGACCGCCGAGGGTAGCCCCTGCCGGGGAAGGGTGGGTTTTACCGCATTACACGGTACCCACCTCTCCTCGGTGCCCTCGGGGGGGTCAGTCTGACGTTTCTGCCAAGGTTACAGAACACAGCGGCCTCCGACGAGCGCATGCCCTGGGTCTTTCCGCCCGGTCTCGTAGCGGAGCCAGGGCGCTCGTCACCCCCACGGGGGTCTCTAGAACAGTTAGTTCGGCAATCTCCTGCCGGTCCGCCGTTACAGGTCTCCGAGCTAGCAGTTCAGTCAACACCAGAGGCCAGCCTCGAGCGGCTGGTTCCCTTAGTAGACTATCTGGCAGCGTGGAAGCTACTGCCAAACGTGTCTGCATGGGTCCTGCGTACAGTAGAAAAAGGCTATACTATTCAGTTCGGTGCTCCGCCGCCGCCCTTCGACGGGGTTTTTCCCACAGTGGTGGGCCCCGAGCAGGCTCTGGTTATGGAGCAAGAAGTAGTCACCCTTCTGAGGAAGGAGGCCATCGAGGTGGTCCCTCCTCACATCAGGGAATCCGGGTTTTACAGCCGGTACTTCATTGTTCCAAAGAAGGATGGAGGGTTGCGTCCCATCTTAGACCTTCGTCGTCTCAATCATTCAGTAATGAAACTGAAGTTCAAAATGCTTACAATCAAGCAAGTCGTCTCACAGATCAGGTCCGAGGACTGGTTTGTGACGATAGACCTGAAAGACGCTTACTTTCATGTCTCCATCCTTCCTCAACATCGGAAGTTCCTGAGATTTGCTTTCAGGGGCGAAGCTTATCAGTTTCGGGTTCTTCCGTTCGGCCTAGCACTCTCCCCCCGCACTTTTACGAAATGCGTAGACGCTGCCCTGGTCCCTCTTTGGCTCCAGGGCATTCGCATATTAAACTACATCGACGACTGGCTGATCTTAGCAGCGTCCGAGAGTTTAGCGGTTCAACATCGAGATGTTGTTCTCGCACACATGAAAGCGTTGGGGTTAAGGCTAAACGCCAAGAAAAGTGTGCTTTCTCCATCACAGAGGACCACTTATCTGGGCGTGGTTTGGGATTCGACCACGATGCAGGCACGTCTGTCTCCTGCTCGGATCGAGTCGATCCTTGCCGCAGTCAGGAGAGTCAAAGAAGGCCGGTCACTCACTGTCAAGCAGTTCCAACAACTGCTGGGTCTGATGGCAGCTGCGTCCAACGTGATACCTTTTGGCCTGCTGTACATGAGACCCCTTCAGTGGTGGCTCAAAACCAAGGGGTTCTCCCCGAGGGGAAACCTGCTCCGCATGATCAAGGTCACGCGCCGAGGGCTACGTACCTTAGATATGTGGAGGAAACCTTGGTTCCTAAATCAGGGCCCGGTGTTGGGAGCTCCTTGCCGCCGTGTCTCACTAGCGACGGATGCATCCCTCACCGGTTGGGGGGCGGTCATGAGTGGCCGCTCCGCCCGGGTCTGTGGAGTGGTCGCCATCTCAGTTGGCACATCAACTGCCTCGAGATGCTGGCCGTATTTCTAGCTCTGAAGTACTTTCTTCCAGACCTGAGAGATCGCCATGTGCTAGTACGCACCGACAGCACAGCCGTGGTCTACTACATCAACCACCAGGGAGGCCTGCGTTCGCGCCCCTTATACAAGCTGGCGCACCAGATCCTTGTGTGGTCCCAGGACAAACTCCTCTCACTGCGAGCAGTTCATATTCCTGGGTATCTAAATGTGGGAGCAGACATCCTGTCGAGGCAGGGGCCGAGGCCCGGGGAATGGATGCTTCACCCGGAGGTGGTGAAGCAGATTTGGAGAATCTTTGGCTCAGCCCAAGTAGATCTCTTCGCCACGAGGGAGAATGCTCAATGTCCCCTCTGGTTCTCTCTAGTTCATCCAGCTCCCCTGGGACTGGATGCTATGACACAGACGTGGCCGAGGCTACGTCTGTACGCTTTTCCCCCCGATTGCTCTGCTTCCAGGAGTTCTGGAGAGAGTGCTTCTACTGTTAGTAGCCCCGCACTGGCCGGGCCGAGTATGGTTCTCGGACCTGATATCTCTCCTCGACGGCTCTCCATGGGAGATTCCCGTCAGGAGGGATCTCCTCTCACAGGGGGGGGGTACCATCTTGCACCCCCGCCCGGAGCTATGGAAGCTGTGGGTGTGGCCTCTGAGGGGGCACAACTCATAGCTTCCGGTCTCTCAACCGAGGTTGTTGAGACCATCCTCCAATCCAGAGCTCCCTCGACGAGGAAACTGTACGCCCTGAAGTGGAAGCTTTTCACTTCATGGTGTGGAGAACGCCAGCAAGACCCAGCTAACTGCCCAGTTGGTACAGTACTGGAGTTTCTGCAGGCCCGTCTCTCCACAGGGTTAGCCCACTCCACCTTGAAGGTCTACGTGGCGGCAATTTCGGCCTACCACGCCCCTCTTGGTGGCATGTCAGTGGGTAGGAACCCCCCTGGTTACACGTTTCCTCTGCGGTGCACTGAGGCTGAGGCCTCCGACGCGACCTCATATCCCCACTTGGGATCTGGCTGTGGTGCTTGAGGCTCTCTGTAGGCCTCCATTTGAGCCTATAGAAGACATATCTGATCATCATCTCACTATTAAGACAGCTTTGTTGCTCGCTCTTACTTCCCTCAAGCGGGTAGGGGACCTGCAGGCCCTTTCGGTGGCCCCTTCTCATCTAGAGTTTGCTCCTGGTATGTCCAAGGCATTTCTTTACCCCAGACCGGGGTATGTACCTAAGGTCCCCACCAGCACACCTCAGCCGGTCGTGCTCCAGGCTTTCTGTCCTCCTCCCTTCCGGGAGCCCGACCAACAGAAGCAAAATTGTGTCTGTCCAGTACGTGCCCTGGATGCCTATGTCCACAGAGCTGCCCTGTGGCGTAAATCTGAACAATTGTTCGTCTGCTATGGCCCCCCTAAGAAGGGGAGTCCTGCTTCCAAGCAAACTATTAGTAGATGGATCGTGGATGCCATTTCTACTTCTTATGAGTCTTCGGACCTTCCTTCTCCTATGGGTCTTCGAGCCCATTCCACTCGTGCTACGGCTGCTTCCAAAGCACTCATGTTAGGTGTCCCCATCCAGGACATCTGTAATGCTGCGGGGTGGTCCACACCACTCACCTTTGTCAGGTTTTATAGCCTAGACACCCGAGCCACTCCTGGCTCTTCTGTCCTTGTGCCCTAGCAATTCACTAGGCAGGGACTTCGAAGTCTGGTGGCGTGGGCATCTCGTTCCCCTAGCGTTTGCCGACGCAGCTCGAGTTCCCGAAGGGGAACGTCCCAGGTTACGTATGTAACCATGGTTCCCCGAGGGAACGAGACGCTGCGTCTCGGTTCATCCTTCTGGCATCCCTGCCGAGCGCTCGCTTCATTCTCGAAGCTGACGCCGGCCGGCTTCGCACGTGCTTTTATGCTTCCTGGTCGGTGACGTCACCCGCCCGTGACGTCCCGTTTTCTCATTGGTCAGATTTCACATGTGTTCAGAGTGTGGTTCCGCCAAAGGCGTTCCCCTAGCGTTTGCCGACGCAGCGTCTCGTTCCCTCGGGGAACCATGGTTACATACGTAACCTGGGACGTTCTCTTTTAGTCCAGCTAAGCAAAAGAGATCAGAAGCAGAGCCCAGCTGTGTGTCCATGAAGAGTGACCCACGAATAAACTGTACCAGTGGAGATCCATGGCCTGGTCTCAGGTATAACATTTGTATAACAATATGATTATTGCATGACCTTACATATGGTCAGTTCACTATTTGTGTAAACAGCATATGAAATGATTAAAAGGTGTTCTTTAAACTAAATTTTATAATGATAAATGTGTAGTTGATTTGTTACATACAGTAATAAGTATGAAGTTCGAACTTTAATCTCTCATGTTTTAGTTCAGTTCATCAGAAGAGATCAGAAGCAGAGCCCAGCTGTGTGTCTATGAAGAGTGACCCATCTATGGCTGAACCAATGAAGTGTAACAGTGGATATACACAGCCTGATCTCAGGTATATTTCTGTAAGAGATATGATTTGAATATATGATACAGAATATGTAAGACATTGTGCTTATTAACTTTTTTTTTTTTACAGCCATGAAGTCCTCAACACATTTAGAGAAATCTGAGGAAGCAGTTTGAGTGTCTGTATGAGGGAACAGTGATGCAGGGAAACCCAACACTGCTGAATAAGATCTACACAGAGCTCTACATCACAGAGAGTGAGAGTGCAGAGATCAGTAATGAACATGAGGTGAGACAGATTGAGAAACAATCCAGGAGAGCAGCAACAGAGGACACAGCCATCAAATGCAATGACATCTTTAGACCTTTACATGGACAAGTCAAAGCCATCAGAACTGTGCTGACACAGGGAGTCGCTGGCATTGGAAAAACAGTCTCTGTGCAGAAGTTCATCCTGGACTGGGCTGAAGGGAAAGACAATCAGGACGTCCAGCTCATATTTCCACTTTCTTTCAGAGAAATCAACTCGATGAAGGACAAAACACTCAGTCTTTCAGATCTTCTTCATGTCTTCTTCCCTGAAGCTAAAGAAATGGAAATATCCAGAGAAGATTATAAAGTGTTGTTCATCTTTGATGGTCTGGACGAGTGTCGTCTGTCTCTGGATTTTCAAAGAAATGAGATTCAATTAAATAACGCATTGTGTGATCTGAAAAATCCAACAGTTCACAAGCCACATTACTTCACAGCGTGTTACACTACACCATTCATCTGCAAGACCACATTAGCACTGAGAAAAAAAAAAACTGTGTATACTTACACCGTCTTATCTAGCTTGCTACCTCTGCTTCTTTCCCAGGCACTCTGTACCCAACACTGCTGAATAAGATCTACACAGAGCTCTACATCACAGAGAGTGAGAGTGCAGAGATCAGTAATGAACATGAGGTGAGACAGATTGAGAAACAATCCAGGAGAGCAGCAACAGAGGACACAGCCATCAAATGCAATGACATCTTTAGACCTTTACATGGACAAGTCAAAGCCATCAGAACGGTGCTGACACAGGGAGTCGCTGGCATTGGAAAAACAGTCTCTGTGCAGAAGTTCATCCTGGACTGGGCTGAAGGGAAAGACAATCAGGACGTCCAGCTCATATTTCCACTTTCTTTCAGAGAAATCAACTCGATGAAGGACAAAACACTCAGTCTTTCAGATCTTCTTCATGTCTTCTTCCCTGAAGCTAAAGAAATGGAAATATCCAGAGAAGATTATAAAGTGTTGTTCATCTTTGATGGTCTGGACGAGTGTCGTCTGTCTCTGGATTTTCAAAGAAATGAGATTCTACGGGATGCAAACAAAAAGACATCAGTGGACGTCCTGCTGACAAATCTCATTGTGGGGAATCTGCTTCCCTCTGCTCTCATTTGGATCACCTCCAGACCAGCAGCTGCTGATCTCGTCCCCTCTGAGTGTGTCCATCGAGTGACAGAGGCACATGGCTTCAGTGAGCCACAGAAGGAGGAATACTTTAGGAAGAGAATCAGTGATCAGAGTCTGGCCAATACAATCATCTCACACCTGAAGTCATCAAGGAGCCTCTACATCATGTGCTACATCCCATTGTTCTGCTGGATCTCAGCCACTGTTCTAGAGAAGATGCTGAGAAAATCAGGGAAATTAAATATTCGCAAGACTCTCACTCAAATGTACACACACTTCTTGATCATTCAGACCAACATCAAACATGAGAAGGACTATGAGAAGAAGGTGACAGATGAAGACATGATCCTCAAACTGGGGAAACTGGCTTTTCAGCAGCTTGTGAAAGGAAAACTGATCTTCTATGAGGAAGACCTGAGAGAGTGTGGCATTGATGAGACAGAAGCATCAGTGTACTCAGGATTGTGTACTCAGATCTTCAGAGAGGAGTTTGGCTTGTATCAGGGGAAAGTCTTCTGCTTTGTTCATTTGAGCATTCAGGAACATCTAGCAGCTCTATATGCACACCTCTCCTGTACAAACAACAAAATATATGTTTTTGACCAAACCAAACAAAGTCTGTTGTCTAAAATTTTGCACTGGTTACAAAATATATATTATTATATTAATAAATATATATTAAATCAAGTTTCATTCCCTGGGCTGCATCAGAAAGCTGTGGATGAGGCTTTACAGAGTAAGAATGGACATCTGGATCTTTTCCTGCGCTTTCTTCTGGGTCTCTCACTGGAGTCCAATCAGACTCTCTTACGAAAACTACTGACACAGACAGGAAGCTGCTCCTTCAACAAAGAGGAAACAATTGATTGCATCAAACATAAGATCAAGGAAAATCCCTCTCCAGAGAAATCCATCAATCTGTTCCACTGTCTGAATGAACTGGGTGATGATTCACTGATGCAGGAGATGCAACATTATCTGAAATCTGGAAAAATAAGAAAAGCCAAACTCTCGTCTTCACAGTGGTCAGCTCTGGTTTATGTGTTGCTGACATCAGAGCAGAAGATGGATGTGTTTGATCTGAAACAGTTTATTGGAGCACAACATACAGCAGATGAAGTTCTTCAGTATCTGTTACCTGTGGTTAAAGAATCCAGATCAGTTCGGTAAGTAATACTGACAACAATCACTACACTTTCAAAACATGATCACATTTAGGATTTTAGCATGGGCTTTCTTAAGCCAAGTTCACACTACACGACTTTAAACGTCGGCAGATTGCTGTGCTGTTCCGACTAAATGACTTGCTTGTCTGTCTTTAAATTGTTGTGGTGTTCACACTACGCGGCATTACATAAATGATCCGTAACCGGGGGTTACAAACTACACAAGCTGACAACAACTGTGTCATCCAACGACTCTACACAGTCCCCAAACCACGTTTTGTGATGAAAACACAATGCGGTCAAGTGAGCCGCCGTCTGTGAACACTCGGTCAAGCCAGCCGCCACCTGGATTTTGCTCCATGTCTGTTTGTTGAATTACGGTGTTGTGATAAAGCTTCTTTCTCAGATTTTTGGATGCGCCACACATTCGTACCGTAATTCCAAGAATAGACAGAGCATTTAAATCAAGGCGGCAGCTGGCTTGTCCGAGAGTTCACAGATGACGGCTCACCTGACCGGGGCAAAAAAACGCAAAAAGTGAAATGGGAATGACGTGAAACAACACGTGAAACAGGAGTAATTTATTTGAGAATGGACGTTGGAAAAAAAATTGGTGCTGGAAAAAAAATATTTGTTCACCGTTGGCGAGATGTTGGCGACACGCCAGCGAGTCTATTTGACATTTGTTTGGCATCGGCGAGATGTTGGCGATGCGTTAGCGAGCCTATTTGATGCGTCTTTGAGTGGTTCACACATAAAGACTGACGAGTGCTGATCACCTGTTGATTTTCCCCTGATCACATCCCGACTCAGCTAGCTCATTAACTTGCAAATCGGGCTTAAATCATGCTTAATATCCTGTAGTGTGAACTAGCCTTTACCAAAGCATCAAAATGGGTAAAATCTTACAGAATCAAATTTCTGGCAGTGAGCAGGAGAGGTGTGTGAGACACATGTACTAAACCAGCTGAACAGTGGTGGACAGTAACGAAGTAGTTTTACTATTCAATTCAATTCAAATTTATTTGTATAGCGCTTTTCACGATACATATCGTTGCAAAGCAGCTTTACACCAAATTGACATTTTTACAATATATGTAGTAGTAGCTTGATGTACATATGGCAGAGATGTGTGGTAAAGATCAATTAATGACGTAATCAAACAGACAAAAAAAAAAAAAAAAAAAAAAAAAAAAAAAAAAAAAAAAAAAAAAAAACACTATAAATTAGTAGCAGAATTCGGTAGTGCTGTATGTTTTCAGGGTTGGCATCATCTGAAGTCCTCTGTGGGGTTGGCATCATCCCTTCTTAAGTGTTCTGGATCCACACTGGAGCTTGCGAATTCCTAGTTACCATGGGATGTCAATCCCATGGCAAAAACAGAGAACAAATAGGAACATACTTAGCGTAGCAGCTGTTCAAACTAAGAAAGGAAGATTTGTTAAACCAGAGCTAAAAGATTAATAATGAACATTTGATCAGGTATAACTGCGGGAAAAGTTTATGAGATGCATTATTTGAATGCTTGGCTAAAAAGATGTGTCTTTAATCTAGATTTAAACAGAGACAGTGTGTCTGAACCCCGAACGTTATCAGGAAGGCTGTTCCAGAGTTTGGGTGCCAAATGCGAAAAAGCTCTACCTCCTTTAGTGGACTTTGCTATCCTAGGTACCACCAACAGTCCAGAGTTTTGTGACCTTAGGGAGCGTGATGGATTGTAGCGTGGTAGTAGACTAGTTAGGTACGCAGGAGCTAAACCGTTAAGTGCCTTATAGGTAAGAAGTACTATTTTGTAGCTGATGCGGAACCTAATAGGTAGCCAGTGCAGAGACTTTAAAATTGGGTGAAGTACTATCTGTACTTCACTGGAGAAGTTTTATTTTGAGTAACTTTTACTTCACTACATTCCAAAGCATATGATCATACTTTTTACTTTACTACATTTTATAAAAGATATCATTACATCTTATAATATATCACACAGAAACGATTTATTCTCAAACTGGAATGATCCAATTGCAGCTGTTATTGAGTCGACAACTCACTGATTCAAATGATCCATTTAGTCTCCAGTGAACTGAACTCACAAGTAAGAACCACAAGGTGTTAGTTAGCATGCGCACCTGAAGCTGTGAAAAGTAAGTTATTAATGTGGAATTAATTATTGTAACTGAAAATCATATTTAGTTCAAACTATCAGTTGTTTGTGAATTAAATCTGCTGTAAAGGGTGCTCTGTTTAAGCCCACTGAAATTCTTGAATGCAGATACATCAACATCAGTGTCTCTGTGTTTTAGGTCAAAAAATAAAAAAAAAATTAAAATAACACAGATTAAATAACTTATGCATGTTCATATTTCCCGCTGCTGTAACGTTAGCAGGTTTATTAAAATGTGA
Organism: Labeo rohita; assembly: GCF_022985175.1. Lineage (NCBI taxonomy): Eukaryota > Metazoa > Chordata > Actinopteri > Cypriniformes > Cyprinidae > Labeo > Labeo rohita. Next base: position 1,238 of record NW_026129488.1, on the reverse strand, counting down.
ATCATAAATAATGAAAACGATCATTATTTTCTAAACAAATTGGCAATTTATATTCTTTTTAACCTCAAATGCTTGTCTTGTATAGCTCTGCATGAACTCTGTGTATTCCAGTTCAATACAGTTAGGGTATGTCAAAAAACTCCTATCTCATTTTCTCTTCCAACTTTAAAATCGTCCTACATCGCTGCAGAAGTACCGACCCAGTGTTTACAAAGTGAATGTGCAAGAAGGTCAAACGGCCTTTACAAAAACGGTAAAACAGCAAAGTAGGTTGATTTTGAAGTTGGAGGGAAAATGAGATGGGAGTTTTTCGACATACATGCAGAGCTAGAGGTTAAAAAGTATAGAAATTGTTAATTTTTTTTAGAAAATAGCTAATTGTTTTGTTGATAAGACCCTTCTTCCTCGGCTGGGATTGTTTAGAGCCCTTTGCAGCAGCATTTAAACTGTATTTTGGAAGTTCAAACTCGGGACACCATATTTGGAGAGAAATCCTGATTTTTTTTTCAGAAAACATAATTTCTTTACGACTGAAGAAAGGAAGTCGTCATTCTTTAAAAACAGTTTTAGCCTTAAATTCTAAAACTCAGTCACAGGATACATGCAATGGTTTTAGCTTTGCTTCTACTGCATCACTACTACAGTGTGTTTGCTCTCCACAAAGGCTAGAGTCCAGTTATCTAACTGTTAAGCATTGTTTAATAGCACATTCAATCAAAATATAAACTAAAAAAGATTATTTTGTATATTTGTATTGTTCTTCATACAGGCTACAATCCTGTAATCTCACTGCTCAGTGTTGTGAGAGTTTGTCTTCAGCTCTACAATCCGCAAACTCTGTCCTGAGAGAGCTGGATCTGAGTTACAATGACCTGCAGGACTCTGGTGTACAGATGCTTTCTGATGGACTGAGGAATCCAAACTGTCAGCTGGAGATACTGAGGTATTTAAAGAGATAGTTCACCCAAAAATGCAAATTCTGTTCTTATTTATTTACCTTCATGTCATTCCAAATCTGTAGCCGGGTTTCCATCCAAAGTTTAACTTGTGTGCCAAATTAGAATGTTGCATGTAACATTTGCGAATAAGCACCATTTCCATCCAAGTCAAAGAGAACAAAACTGTCACTTCAGCAAATATGATTCTGGGTGGTGTGATTTTCAAGAGCAATGTTGATGTTATGAAGATTTGATTTATTTAAACAAAATATAATCTAAAAGAACACTTCTAAGTTTATT
>NW_026129487.1:0-51295 GCF_022985175.1 Labeo rohita | reverse complement strand
TTTTTTATTATGTTTATGGTTTTGTATTTGGTATATCGGCTGTAGTTGAAACCCCACATTATAAAATGAGGAAGTTCATAGCATAGAAGAAAACCTCAATGAGCTGTTCAGGAAGTGTTGTGTCCTCTCTGCCAGCTTTGTCACTGTGTAATTTTCCCTTTCCATTGTTATCAGGTTTTTGCAGTCATTTATAATGTGAATAATGGGAATTAGTCACACAACCCACTTAATACACAAACTGAACTTTCTATTTCCAACAATCAACTGGCTGGAGCAGCCAATGGAAGGAAAAGGAGGGATGGACATCTTGCTGTTATGAAGTTCCTCAGGGAAAGCAGATCGGGTGTTGTGAACAAGTCTGATGCATGCCACATGGGAAAAGGTGTGTATCATAATAATGCTTCAGATATGTGGAAACTGTAGATGAATATTTCAGTATTTATCTTACATACACAGTAAGGACAAGTGACAGGTATGTGTGTATATTTGAAGAGTTCCAATGCAAAAGCCTCTAAAGAAGGAAAGGAGAAGGAAAAAAGAAGATAAATGAAAGGGAAGAAAAGACAAATAAATGGAGAAAGAGAGAAGGAAAATTGTAGAGCCCCTGTGCAATTTTTAGTTGTTTTGTTCTTAATAAATTGTCATGTTTTACTGAAAAGTACTTTCCTTTTCAAATTTCAGGTTGTAACACTGACAAGGAGGACCATGGTTCTTTTCTAACTTGACTATCTTTTCTGGCTTTAGTATCTTTGTTTTTGGAGTAGTTTATTGATGTTTGATTGAATACAAACCATTAAATGCAATATGTTATTTTTCTATGTGTAAGTACTGCTTTTTATTGTACAATGCTATGTTTTCATTGTATTTTACTGTATTAGTTCTCTTTCAAATATAGGAAACCTTTATCTGTCCTAACTTTACTTTTATATTTCAACTGTGCTACAGAATATAAAGGTATTATTAAAACAAACAAACAAAAAATATATATAAATAAATAAAAAAATAAATAAATAAATAAAATAAAATGTTCATCTGGGTACCTGCATTGGTTACTAAAAAAAGAGTTGTAAAAAAAAGAATGCTTGCTGTTATATGAACAACAAAGAGTTTTATTTTAACAAAAACAAATTAACCATGTGGTGGACAACATACAACAGTTTATAGTTTTTGTGAAGTTTAGGCTTACAATCAGTGTTTGGTGCTTGTACATCAGTGTCATTCAAGTTAAGTTTTCAGACCAAAGTCTCCCTGTGGTCAACCTGTCCTGGTGTCTAGCAGCAAACACCACCCACTTTTTGTCATAATCAAGCAGGTTATGCCAAAGTGCCACAATGTCATTGACCTGAAATTTTAAGGATAATTTTAGTGCTGGGTTTGAGTCCACCTAAGTCGAGTCCGAGTCAAGTCCGAGTCTTTAACCAATCGAGTCCGAGACGAGTCCGAGTCCAAAATGGAAAGAGTCGGACTCATGTCCGTGTCCCAAAGGGCCATGTCCAAGTCGAGTCCGAGTCCAAGGAAACAGTACTGTTTGTCCAATTAGACACACCTAAACCAGCTAATCAAGCTCTTAGGCATACTTGATTTTTGATTTCACATTTCACACCATCTCATAATTGGTGTCCTGCTCTGCTTAGCAAACTTAAAGTCACGTAACAGAAGTTATGGCTGACGTATGTATTGTGACATATTTCAGAATGTGAAGTTTTAGAATGTGAAAAATTGTAGGGCGGGACTTGAATTTATTAATCAGTATAGGAGTTGTATAATTTCAAGGGTGGGGGTAAAGGAGTAGATATCTTGGTGAATGGGACATTAAGAGCAGAAAATGCACCTCTTATCTCTGATTATGGCTGTGTTTGTTTTGGGTTGTATATGACAAATGGTTAGACCTTAGAGAGGGCATTTTGAATTTTTCTTCTTGGATGAAAATGAGGCTGTGAAGGATAAACTTAGTCTTTACAACCTTACACCTTAAACCACTTTACAAGCCAACTCACACCTGTTTTATTTGTGAATGTATGTATAGTTACATTAATTACAATAAATTACATTATGTAAGAAATAATTGATGAGGGGCCATTGAATTATTAAAAAATCATGCACACCCAAGGTGGTTTTGGACCTAGAAAAAACCTACTGTCGCAAAGATGATAGAAAAAATTATTTTTCTTTGAAGCTATAAACTGCAACCATGTTTAAATAATAATAATAATTTCAATCCAGCAAAAACTAATAAACTAAGTAAAACATTATCAATTTTACTGAAGGCAAGTAAACACTCCAACTATTATTTACAAGCAAAATGATAGATAAATATATTAATCAAAAAATACAGATGAAATAGTATTTTTATATATAGTATATATATATATATATATATATATAATTTTTAGTTTTTTAAAGTTTTTTAAAATAAATGTAAAAATAAAACACTGCAAAATCGTCACTGTATGCATTAAAGGTGATTCATATAAAAGTTAATAAGTGATTCAGTGAAGAACATTGAGTGATTTTCTCTTTTTCTTTTGTTGTTTGATTAACATTTATAACGCGATCGGCGGCTGCAGGTTTACGCTGCTGTCGCTTTAAGATCTGACGCACAGATCAAATATTTTCATGCATCAGTATTTCTCCCAACCGTTCAGGTTTACTTAAAAACGACAAAAACTGCCTGCATTATATTTCAATAGTCTCCCAGACGAGCAAGTGTGTAGCAATAACAGAACCTAATAGAATTTAAGCAGAAGAGAACTTGGCATTCGCACACTGACTGAGAGGCGTGTTTTGTGAGCGTGCTTTGAGTGTGTGCACACACAAACCCGTTGGTTTTCAAGTAGCCTACTCGACAAGACTTAAAAACACATGAAAATACTGAATGTCACTTTCGTGATAATGCATCGAGTCAGTGATATTTTCATCAAATGTCCCTGGACTCGGTTGGACTCGGACTATTTTCCAAGTCCAAAAGGCTCGAGTCCGAGTCAAGTCTGAGTAAAAATGCATCCGAGTCCGTGACAAGTCCAAGTCCGCTAAAAAATATACTCAAGACTGGACTCGAGTCCGAGTACGAGTCCAAGACCCCAACTCCAGTTAATTTCATCATTTACTAATACATTATAAAAATTAAAAAAACAAAAGTTCTATTCATTACATTAGTTGCACTGTGAACTAACATGAAAAAACAATGAGATGCCTCGGCGGAGCTGGGCTAGTGCTGGCTGCACGCCGAGGCAGGATGTGTTTGATGGCCTCTGTCTGCTTCTTCACCGTAGAGAACTGCTGGGCAAACTGGTTTCGCTAAAGAGACCAGCCTGGGAGTTGGGGGCGTCAAGAAAGCGAACCTTCTCAGCATCTCACATCTCGGCCAGGTTTAGCCACAGGTGGCGCTCCTGGACCACCATTGTGGACATCACCCTTCCCAGCGCCTGCGCCGTGACCTTCGTAGCTCTTAGAGCATAGTCGGTCGCCGAGCGCAGTTCCTGCAGTAGCTCTGGGTCGGGAGCACCCTCGTGCAGATCTTTAAGTATCTTGGCTTGATAGACCTGCAGGATAGCCATGGCATGCGCAGCTTCACCAGAGGCCGTGTAAGCCTTCGCTAAGAGAGCAGACGAAAACTTACAAGCCCTGGATGGGATTCTCGGGCGGCCCCTCCAGGAGGCAGCGTTTTGTGGGCACAGGTGCATCACAACCGCTCTCTCCACCTGAGGAACCTCCGTATACCCCCTCGCCGGACCGCTATCGAGGGTGGTGAGGGACGGAGAGCCGACAGAGGAGCTTTCCACGATTTCGTCAACTCTTCGTGCACTTCTGGGAAAAATGGGACCGGGGACGAGTGCGGCCTTGAGTCACACCCGTTACCCAGGAACCAATCGTCCAGCCTAGAAGGTTCGGGGCTGGGTGGGGGAACCCACACAACTCTGATCTCTTAGGCTGCCAGTTGAAGTGCGGCAGCCATATCAGCATCCGCCACCGATTGAAGACTCGGCCGCCGGAGTGGTGAGCTCAGAAGAGGCGTTAGCTTTTAACGGCTCACACCCTCCTTCCGATGCTGCAGAGCCTTCCTTTTCCTCAGCAGGAGCTCGAACAAAAGATCCAGCCCGTACTGAGACGAGCTTTCAAAATCGTCCGGAAGCTCAATCGGTAAGCACGCAGGACGGACGGCCTGCTGGGACGTACCCAGCAAAACATCGCCCATTTCCTCTCGCTCTTCCTCAACGCACATTGCTGCGGCCTCGTACCCGGAAGTAGAAGGAGCGGGAAGCAGCTGTGAGCCACGGCTTCTTCGAAAAGAACATGGCTCTCGAGCAGAGGGTGCCCAAGGGCATGTCTTTGCAAGCCTGACAACCTCCCTCAGCGAACGCTGCTTCAGCATGTTCACGCCCCAAACAGTGAACACAGTGATCGTGCCAATCGTAGAAACCGCAACCAGAAGGACACGTACGGAAAGGCATAATGTCACACACAATCCGTACCGTGTAGCTCTTTTAGAGAAAATTTGGTCTGTTAGAGGAGAATCTTCTCTTGTAGATCGCCATCGACGCACCCAGGGGAGCTCTCACAACACTTAGCTGTGTTAGAGAAGGAAGAGACCGCTGCCTGCGCCGTAGATCCAACAGCGAAGAGGTGAATGATGCCGCAGAGCATGCGCTGCCCTATTTATACCCGGATGTCCGGAGCGTGGCCAGCTATGCAAAATCTGCACACCCAATTTCATTGGCCTTTTCTCAAACTATCAGAGGTGTTTGGGCTCCCAAGGGCGACCCCTAGTGTCGTACACTTGACACAACTCGGAGTGTACAACAGATAGTGAACCAAAGTCCCTTTAAGGCAAGTCATTTCACTCAGCGGCCATCTTTGAAATGCCTCTCAGGCAGGCAAGTGCAGCTTCCATATCTTTGAATGGGGAAACAAAAAACTGTTCATCAAGCTTACGATTAAATTTCATGTTTGAAATCACCAATGAAATCTGAGGAGAACTGCCTCATAAATACTGTTCCTTATGCTCCAATACCGTTAAAAAGCTTGTTTTTCAGGCTAAATGAGCCAGTGCGCATGCACAGTACTAAGCGCACATCTCAGAACACTGACTGTTCCTATAGCAACCGGGACTTCTTACTGCAGCTGCAGTGACGTGCTGACTTTACTAATCAACAATTGGCTCTTTCATTGAGAAAGCCATGATGAGCGTTACATTTTTCCCCATTCAAAACTGTACGAGTGACAAGTCTTTGGTATTCTATAGTCTTTGGGAGAACTCAGAAAACAAAGCAGACATGATGAAAGCGAATTTAAAGGAAGCTGGCAGCGGGGCTGTATTTGGCAGCGAATGTGGCCAGGTGCTCGCTTGGGCTGCAAGCCCCGAGCTAACAGGGGTGTGAGGCGGCGCTGTGTGTGACGGCCAATGCGGCCGAGCGCTCGCTTGGACTGCAAACTCCGAGCTAACAGGGACTGGAGGTGGGGCTGTGAATTGCGGCCAGTGGGGCCAAGGGTTAGAGCTCTGAGCTCCAAGTAAGCGCTTGAGCTGTGAGCTCCGAGTTGGGCATGGCAGACAGCGGAGTCTTGTAGCCGGTGTGGCCAAGTGCTTACTTGGGCTGTGAGCTCCGAGCTAAAAGAGACTGGCGGCAGGGCTGGGACTGGCGGAGGAAGCGGCCAATCACTCACTTGGGCTGCAGGCGGAGCCGCGGTGGAGGGCTGAGCTGTCGCTGGTGTTTGCCCTCTACAGGAGGAAGACGGTGGCATCGGCGTGACCGAAGGTTCGGGCCGAGCGGCGGCCGCGAGATGGGGCCTGGGGCTCGCTTGGGGTGACATGCGGGGAAGGCACGGTCCTGGGGCCGGCCGGGGGAGAGTCGTAATCGTCTATAGACAGGGAAGTTTGACTTTGCGACATGGCAGCAGACGGGCGAACCAGATGCTGATAAACTGTCAAATGGATAGAGGCAAGTCAGCTGTATTTAAATCTGTAGAGTTGATTAGCTTGAGTGAGCTCCTCTTGTGATAATTAGGCTAGGTATCTGACGCGCTCCTCCCAAACCTTCTTAATAAAACATCAAGTAAGTAAAAAGAATTTCCAGTATACCTTTTTTTTGTAATTACAGTGTACCTGTACAGTAAGGGAACAGTATGCGAAGTCTGGGAAACAAAGGGGTAACAACCTGGACAAAGACTTTTGCTAGTGATTTAGCAAAAACATACACAATGTAATAGTACATACACTTTTAATAGTACACCTATTATAAAATGTTATTTTATTCCAAAATGCTCATTTGGGACTGTTGGGTAAGTAAGCTGGGTTTATTTGACAATTTGGGTTGATAATCAGAACAGCTAATTAACCCGCAGGTGCTGTAGGAATGTGGACATGAGAGAGAGCGTGCACGCCACGTGGGTTCAAATGCAAACGGTTCTGTGGAGGATTTTGTTGAGTGTTTCCTTACAACCTTGAGCAGTAAAGCCAGTAACATCCTGTGGATTCAGAAGATCAAATTTGTTCTTTAATGCAAGTTATTCAACATTAAGCTTGTCAAAATCTTTTTGATTTAACTGTATAAGCTGTGTAAGTATGGAATTGCTTTGCTTCTTTCTAAACTTTTATTCTAAACTTAACTACACGGAACTGCACGGAACAAGGGGGGGGGACAAGTACCACTTTAATTTTTTAGTCCACAAATGTTGTACTTACTCTCCCTGATAGCACATGTACGTCTGAAAGATGTCTGTTAAAGATCATTTGATCTGGAAAGCATCTGTTGTGTACAAACATTTGACAGATGTGTGCAAGATGTCCGTTTTACATACATTTTAAATCATAAACATCTACGTCTATTTGACATCTCATAGGAAACGTCCTATACACATATTGCAGATGAGCAAACAATCTAAAAAGTATGTTATGCAGATGTAAATGCAGATGTCTAATAGATATATATCCAAGATGTATCAGGGCTATCAGGGCTATAACTACTTGGAACAAGGCAGGAACAAATTGGACTTAAACTAAATTAAATTGTAAATTTAAAGTTCCCGGTGGGCAAAGTAAATTGTGGGCTGTTATCTAAAGTGTTACCACTTTTCAGTACTCTGGGCTATTGTTATCAGGTTGTTAATAAACAATCTGTGTGGGTTTTTTACCTTGTTAAACGGTTGTAAAACAGTTACAGTTGTCCTCTGAGCCCGAATTGTGTTGTGAAGTGTGGAGCCAGACGTATGATACATCACATGTATTCAAAAAGATGTTGGATGCCACACAGATGATTCACCCATCAATCATATACCCATCATCCACACGGTACACAGTTATTTTTGTTGTTTTACCTTTAGTCATCATTTAATGTGAATTTATTTATTTACTTTTATTAGGCAATCAAATGAATAGCTGTAGTTCAATCATGTGAAACACTCATTTGAGAAAGGCCCTCTGGCTGTTTCAACACCTGTAAAAAGGCCAAAGAAGAAGATAAGCTACAGATGCTATCACTCTTTTTTATTTATTTATTTATTTATTTATTTATTTATTTATTTATATCAACAAGTGACTAACCACAGCATCAACAATGAGAGGTGAGAAATTGATTTTTTGCTATTTGCTTGCTACTGTAAGGTAATATCATTGTTTTATTTATAGATTTTATTTATTTATGTTCATGGTTTTGTATTTGCTATATTTCAGCTGTCGCTGAAACCCCACATTATAAAATGAGGAAGTTCATAGTATATGAAGAAAACCTCATTGAGCTGTTCAGGAAGTGTTGTGCCCTCTCTGCCAGCTGTGTTGCTGTGTAACTTTCCTTTTCCATTGTTGTCAGGTTTTTGCAGTCATTTAATATCATGTGAATCATGGGAATTAGTCACACAACCCACTTAATACACCAACGGAACTTTCTATATCCAAAAATCAACTGGCTGGAGCAGCCAACAGATGGAAAAGGAGGGATGGACATCTTGCTGTCATGAAGTTCCTCAGGGAAAGCAGACCGGGAGTTGTGCACAAGTTTGATGCATGGCACATGGGAAAAGGTGTGTATCATAATAATGCTTCAGATATGTGGTAGAAACTGTAGTTGAATATTTCAGTATTTATCTTACATACACAGTAAGGACAAGTGACAGGTATGTGTGTATAAGAGTTCCAATGCAAAAGTCTCTAAAAGAAGGAAAGGAAAAGGAAAAAAAAAGAAGAGAAATGAAAGGAAAAAAAGACAAAGAAATGGAGAAAGCAGTGATGTAAAGTATTTGAGTAAATGGACTTTGTTATTGTACTTATGTATTTTTTTGGCTACTTTGTACATGTACTGAGTATCACAAATATAAGCAAATTTTACTCTCTAATCGATTACATTTTTGATTGAATATATGTACTCTTTACTCTTCTACATTTGAACGGACACTTACATTACTCATTACATTGTGATTGTGCGCGACAAGTCAGCATCTTTATCTGCCATGGCTAATTTCTTGGGCGGAGAGATCATTTCTCAAGAAACCATTGATAAAGCTGTACTGCGATTCATTGTTATAAGGTTTAACAATAAGGTTTCATTAGTTAACTACTTTAGTCAACCTGAACAAAGAATGATCAATAATTCTACAACGTTGAATAATCTTAGTTAATGTTAATTTCAGCATTTACTAATACACTATTAAAATCAGAAGTTCTATTCGTTAACATTAGCTGCACTGTGAACTAACATGAAAAATCAATGAGATTGGTAAATACTGTAACAAATGTATTGCTCTGTTAATTAATGTTAATAAATACATAACCCTTTACGGTACACAATATAAAAGAAATGAGGAAAACATTTTTTTTTTTTTTTTTTTTTTTTTTTAATTTATTTATTTTTTTTAAGTTTGTTGCCTCAAGGCAACATTGTACCACAACGGTATTTTTTCATACAAAAAAAAAATATATATATATACTTTTATTTAAACATAAATTTCTTTAATCAAACATTTGAACAAACACATTTTTGATTTATTGCACATCTCATATTTAACAAAAAAGTAAGAATTCATACCCAAATATTGCTTTCAGGCAACACTGTGCCATCGGGATCACAAGTATAACCAAACTATCATATCTGTTATCATACTAAAACATTATAATTAGTGTTGTTTAAAAGTAAAAAAAAAAAAAAAAAAAAAAATCATAACCTTATGCTAATGTGTAACTTATCCTTACAAGCATGCATATACACACACAACATACATGCATGTAAAATCTCCTTCCTCACTAATGACTCCTCACTGCTTGTGAAAGCTGTGGAAGCACTTCCTGTCAACAGAATATGTGCAGATATTGTATATGAATTACAATTCTTATAAATGCATTACAATATCATGCAAAAATGCAAATACATTTAGATAACTATTTCTAACTTTTTTTCTTACAAATATCATATACATGTATTCTGTCCTATAAGCCTGGTATGGCCATATGTGATTGCATTACATTACAATGTTGCCTTTGTAATTTCCTTTCATATATTTGATGAAATATTTTGAAAAGTTTTTGAAAATTCTTCACTAACCAATGAAGGTGACAGATTTTTTGTCTGCACTTATATATTTGAAAATTTATGAAAAATGCACCTTTTGTTGGAGAAAATATGTAGTCATATGACATGTGCTCCTGAAAGTGGAAACAAAAGGTGTGTTCGACTTAACACAGCGCTGCACAGCTCAATTAAATTTTGACTTGAAGCAGTGCATGCTGGTTAGAAATTTTGTCCGACTTGAGACGGCGCCGATGACTTGTGATTGTCACGTGTGGAATCAAAGTACCGCGATAATAATTCAAGAGTCGGCTAACTCAGCCGGCGCAGTTTTTTCAGAGCAGCTGCAGGAGCTCTGATGACGACACAGCTGTTTCACGATTGGCCTGATTCACCGCATGACAACGATCACATGTGTTTCGGGTTTATTCTAACATCCTCCAGTCCGATAATGCTCACAAATCTGTGTTTTTAGAACAGTAAAAGTGTTTTTACTGTAGTTGCAATGTTATATTGAGTTAAATGCATACCTAACCCCACTTTATTAGTATGTAAATAGAATATGTTTATGTTGAACATCATTCATTGTTCATACATACATTGTTCAGATGGCGCTGTATTAATCAGTATATGAAAATTGTTTCTGTTGTTCATGAAAACGCTTTTAAACATTGTATTTGAAAAATATTGCACTTAATTCCCTTCACCTGAGTAAGCAAACACCACGAGAGCGTTTCTAACGAGACCAGAAAGTGTCAGCTTTGTTTTCAACGCCGCCCCCGACTGCTCTCGGCTATTTTCATTGACCATCTGTAGCCATGGTTCATGTTGAACAAACAAGTGGCTAGCATGATGTGGCCTGTGAACTTTGCAGGGGGCTGGAAGGTAGGAACATTTTTCCTACCGATCACTTTCAAACTATTAGTGTTAAAACAGTGCACTACATCACTTGCATGCGAGAGGAGAGAGGATGGCTTGGTGACCACAGGTGCTGCTGCTCGGTCCTGCTTCCATCTGTTCAGGCCTTCCAGGAGATACAGCTGAAAATACAAGGTATTTGCGTTGGTTTCTATGGAAAAAGAGTCCATGAAAAAATAAATTTTATAAAGAAGCATATCATTAAGGGAAGACTGGGTACTTGCAAATAGCATAGTCTAGTTTTCTAGTTTTCTTTTATATTCTTATTCTTATATGCCACAAACCTGTAATGAATCTCTGCAAGTGACAGTGGAATAACTCAAGAAATGTTGAGCCCCTGGCACACCTGTATTTGGTGAGAACTATGTGTCCCTTGGTAGTGGTGGTGCTCGTCTCTATGTAGAGCGTCACACCTGGCACATCCTGGAGGCACTTCACGTCTCTTTTGAACACGTCAGATGTGCTCCATCCGCACAGTGTCCAGCAGAGGTACACCTAGAAGATCTCTTCCTTTTTTCTCCTTTAACTCTTGCAAAAGGTGCTTGATTAGGCAGATAGTAGTCTCTACTCCACAAGTCTTTCGGCAGCAGAAGAGGGCCAAATCTTTCTTTGTTATCCGCCTGTTAAACGCACCTCTTTCTCTTCCAGCTGCTCTCTCTTCGCCTGATGCAAAAGAGCAATGTCATGTGGGTCCCACTCAAATATGCATTCAGATAGCTTTGCCATGAAGGCAATGGGCATCCGTGGTGCACCCTGCTGCCAGCTGTCGCATAAAGTGTCATATGTCCAGCCTGATGTTAAGGTTGGGCCATTCTCAAAATCGGGTCTGAAGCTTGCCCTGTTCTTTGTGATCTGAAATCAAGAACAACACACAGAACATTAATGACACATTGTGTGGCACATACAGTCTGGATTCAATACAAAAGTTAACCCTAAAGTTAAACATGTAAATTAAATTCTACCTCCTTTGTCAAATCCATTTTTAAAATTGACCCAAAAGTGATGCTGGCCTTAATGTGATCCAGTCGGTTGACAATATCCTTCCCATTAACAGTCAGTAGCTATTTGCTGGTAGGGACTTCAAACAGCTCTGGAGGCTCCTGGAAAACAACTGGCAAGAAGCTGGGGTGGTCAACAAAGGCCGCACATTCCCCCATGTAGTGTGCCAATCTGTTGAGCCATCCCTCTCCATGGTTCTCCTTCAGTTGCTTAACCAGTCGGGGAAGGGCTATTGCTAAGTGTCCTCTCCCTCAGCAGACGTATGACACGAATGTCACATGCATCTTTAAATACAAATATAATTATCTATCTGTATAAAACTACATCAGTATATGTTTTTACACAGAACACCTTTTTCCATCAATCGCTGTTAATTATAAGGAACAATTAGTATGGAGTTAAATATGATGTTGTGTGATGTATTTAAATTCTTGTAGGTCAAGATGAGGCAGAACAGTTTCTTGTGTGGCAAGTCTAGATGGTTCAGAACAGTCTGGCTGGTTGACAAGTAATTGGTTCAACAGATAGTACACCTGAGTGTCTCGGACACCATGAGGTAATACCAGTCAATGTTGAGGACCTTGCAAGCACTTTTGTGGATGCTGTAACCAGTTAATTGCTTCCCACAGACAGGACATTGCAGACTAACCTTCCATTGGTGGTAGGGCATCCACACCAGCAGCCTGTGTGTGAAAAAAATGGTCTGGAGCTGGTGCCTGGTGGTAGATAAGGGAGGGGACTGGAGGCTCACACCAGAGTTTTAAGTCTGACCGAAGTCTGCCAGTGTGAAAAAGTGTAGATGCTGTCCACCTCTGATCTTGTGAGGGGATTGTCTTCCTCATTTCAGCTGGCAGTGCACAAATGGAAGAATCAGCAGGAGCTGAAGATGGAGCAGGAGCCAAAGGTGAAGCAGCAACTGCCACAAATGACTGCCAGAAGCTACAGGATCACCCTAAAAACATATTTCATATTTAACTTTCTAAGTGACTTAATGCTATAGTGAATTAATTTAAATATTCAGTATGTGTCTTCCACACATACAAATATGCCATCTATAACAAAGAAGAAGTGATTTACAGATGCAGAAGGGCTGCTTATCATGGATGGAGATGGAGAAGCACTGGCTTTGGCAGAGGATGGAGATGGACTGGTTCTCATAGGAGATGAAGACGGACTTGATCTCCCAGAGAATTGAGATGGGCTGGCTCTCACAGACGATGAAGCAGGCCTAGCTCTCCCAGCAGTGGAAGGAGAAGTGCTGGTTGTCACAGTGGTTGTAGCAACAGAGCTGTCACTGTAAGGAGATGGAACTGATGAGACAGGTGAGGTCTGTAAGGACACATAATGGATATTAACATAGTACCTACAATCAGTCAGCAAAATAATAATATAATACGGCTTTCTGTGTGCACAACATAAATAAAATAAATAAAAAAGTTGGCATGTCCATTGTGGCAGCCCTAATTTTGAGATTTACATGAAAATACAATAGTTACCATGAATCTGTTATTTGAAAAAGTGCTTAATCTTTAAAAATTAATCACCTGCTGACATTATTGATATAATAAATTCTTACCTCGCTGTTGGTATTCACTACAGCATCTCTTCCCAAGCTGATGCTAGCACAAAATATGCTTGAATGCTGCAACCTGATTGGTGGAAGGATCTGTCAATCTGATTCATGATGTTGGCCACAGTGATTTTTGAAAGTGGATTCGAGATTGGTCGATACATTATTGGGCTTTCGCTGCTGGCCAAGACAAACCAAGATGGCGATTACACAATGCACGAATTTGCTATTGGTTGATACATTATTGGGCTATCGCCACTTGCCAAGCCAAATCCAAAAAGGCAATTCACTGATCTATTATTGAGATGGAAATTTTATCATTTTATCATTGGCCGAGCATTATGGAAATGGTAAGCATGGATTGGCCCGTCAAACTAGTTGATCCTGTTGCAGGTACTGCCACGACTACCTAATACAACTGCAGCATACTGTCGCGAATTTAGCTCAAAAGGGAAATGTATATAAATAATTACAATTAATTATGATTAATTACAATTATTTATACCAGCTGCCAGTAGTAACTGTAGCAGGATTAATTTTCCATCAACTGATCTGTTCTTCCAACGAACATTCATTATAATTTTTATATCAACTCTAAGAAATTATATTTTCTTGGCCACAGTAAATAACTTTCTTAAAGTACCATTGTATTAGAGCATGTAGCTCGAATCGGAATCGTAAAGGGACATTAATTTTGCAAGGCAGAATGAGAATCAAAACTCATGTAACACAAGAGCTTTATTAACTAAGTACTGACACATAACTAATCTAAACAAACAAACATGAAATCACTCATACATGGGGGAAGGGTCAGTGAAAGGCCATTAAAGAGAGACAAGATAATGAAGCTATGAGAAGAATCAGTTAACCACCTGAGTGAAACCATCAGTGCTGTCTACAGCTTATACTAAACCTCTGTTTTGTTTAGTTAAATGTACAATACTTGCATTGCCTTGGTTGTTGAACAAGTGTCCGAATGCAGTCTCGGATGAAAGTCTTAATGGTTTGGAGCAGTGGTGGTTTTGGAATCGTGATCACGTTTTTCCGGGTCTGAAGAGTGGTGAACTCCAAAGATGTTCTGACTCAGTGGTGACTGGGAGTTTCTTCCCATGTGAAAAGTAAAGAAGAACCAAGAGCTGAGAGGGACCCAGCTGAAGTCCTGTGATCTTTGGGGAATGGAAAGACAAGGCCGCAAGGTCTGACGCACGCTTAGGGAAGTCCTGAAGAATTCTAGCTCATCTTCCTCATCCTCTTAGGTTCTAAAATAACCCCTGACTGACTGAGTTGAGTCATGAAGATGAATTCCAGGGCTGAGTGAAAATGTCTGGCTCTTTGTGGTCGAGAGCCACAGCTCTATATGTTGGGGCCTTTCGGGCTTGCCGGGCATGCCCTGTGCAGGCTCAGGCTTCCCGTGGAAGCCTGTAGAAGATTTTGCAGGAGTGAAGAAGAGAGAGAAAGAGGGAGGCGATCAATCATTTGATGCCTTTAAGGTCACTGGGGGCTGCGCCTCCAGGAGGTCCAAGAACCAATAGTGACTTTCACCTTTGGAGGGAAAGTTTAAGACTCTTTGTCTGTGAGCATGGTATTTTGCATATGTAATTCGATTGGGTGTCGATGCAAAAACTACTAAGGATTTTTGAAACACTAATATGCTGCAAAGGTATCAACATATATTATACACTACCATTTAGCTGATCAAAATACGAATTCTAAGAGATCAAACAGGGCATAGGTAAGTTATACTACACTAGAGATCTATCATAACAAATGCAGTGCATAATGAAAAACACAAAATTACAAGGCAGTAATACTGTACACAATGACCTGGGGCTATGTGCGATCAAAGAAAGGTTTGTCTGTGAATGAATGAAAGTATTAACTTCCTATAGCAGTATGTTTCTGTTTTTAGAGAGATCTAAGTAGGGGAAGATTCTCTCTACATACTTGTAGGTCGTAAAGTTTATCTGATCTGGCTGAGGGCCTGGTGGGCCATTGGAGATGTCCCAGCAGACAGTGTTGTGGATTGAGTGAGGGTGTCTGTGATTATTTGTTAATTCAATGAAACATCGATTTAGTAAATCGAATGAACAATTATGTGTCTGATTGGCCCAAACACTACAATACAGTGTTTATGTAGTTTAACTCTTAAATGCATGAATGTTTCACCAATCACTATTACATATTCTGATCTTTTGCGACCTGGACGTATATATCCAGCACAGATGGATCTCTAACTGCTGCAATAGCAAAAAAATCTCTTGATATTTTAAGAACAATTACAGAAGAACAAAATAAAGCATATTTCGTTACCTTTTGAAACTTAGAAGAATTCAGTTTGAGCAGATGATTTTACCATCGCCCATTATCGTCAGAGTGCACTTTCACAGTACATTCAGCATCTGGCTCAAATTCACAACCCTATACACTCTACAAAACATTAATCAGAAAACAGACATTCTTTTATATTTTATTCTTGTTTTATTGTTCATAATGAATAGATTGAGGAAAACTAAGAAAGCTGATATCAAAATGTAAAAAAAAAATGAAGGAGGAAGAGGGTAGTAAATGGGTCACTAAAAACCCGAGGCATGCATTTAATGGTTAAATATTTTAAGTAAATACACTTATGAAATCACTAGGTCATAGATAAAATCAGTTTATATTTTCTTAGATTTCATTGAAGCTTGTAAAAACTTATCCAGAACATCTCCAAAATGGCAAGTCTTCTGGCAGGGATATCAAACTCAGGACCTGGAGTTTATTTCTACCCCTGCTACAGTTTTCATTTTAAGGACTTGGAGGTCCTCAATAAACATCTTCATCGAGATCTTCTACATTCTCTTCACTTTTTCATGCAATATAAATTGGTACAAACTGCTTTCATTGCAAGATTTCATGCACTTTATCAGGTTCAACTTACCTTTCTCTTGCATGAATGTGAGGGTTCAAAGGTTCAAATTGATAAGGCAATGAACCTGCGCTATCATCAACCCAGTCACAGTGTAATTCAAGGGATTCTGGTGGGGAGAAGTCTTCCACTTCAAAGCTGCTCTCAGAACCATTGTAATTGCTGCTCTCTGCATCGCTCTCCATCTCACCAGGGTGTGTGCGCATGTTGGTTTGCAAAGTAGCTGTCTTTATGTGCGTAAGGGAACTCCCCTTTTTATGCAGTCCCTTCCCTCTTTCCTCTTCCTAACCCTCCCACCTTACTGCTGATACCACGCCTTTTTGGAACCTTTTTCAGAGGTGTGAAAAACACTGCTGAAACAAGGGGGTTTGATGACACTTTAAGTGTCATGAATGCTCTAACTATTAGGCCATGACTGCCTAATACAGTGCTTCTGTATAGTTTAAATATTTTAAGTAAATATACTTATGAAATCACTAGGTCATAGATGAAATCAGTTTATATTTCTTAGATTTTATTGGAGCTGTGTTCCCCTTCTGTTCCTGTCCTGTACCTATGTTTGGATTTAAAGCCCATTTGTTATAATTCCTCGTCCTTGGCTCCTTCCTATACACAGCCTGACAGAACAGCAGACCATAAAAAAATAACGGATGAAGAAGCACTGTGTGGTTTGCGGCACGGCGATTGGAGGTTGGAACGGTATGTGGAGGAATTCCTCGAGCTTGCTAACCAGCTGAGCTGGCACGACGCTCCTCTAGGTGCGTGTTTTCAGCTGGGACTGGATGACAAGACTATCCGTTGCAATCTTTCCTTGTGTGAGTATCCCCTGATCGAACTGATTAATCTCGTCCTTTATTTAAACGGTTCTAAATTCGAAGTCGAAGAAAGAAGGGAGGATTATATGTCTCGTCGTCTGGCCCCCTCTGGAACACGCCGCGTCATGCCGGCTCACACCTTGCCAGGAACCCCCACATACCGTACCAACGGCTTGGACCATCTACCCCGCCCCAAACGACCCCGCGTCATCCAAGGCTCCATCCGCTTCCTCAGCCCGGAACTGCCGGCCGCGGCCCGCTCAAGGACTCCGGCCGTGGCTCGCTCAGGCCGCCGGCCTCATATATGGCAAGCCGTATATATATTAACCTCCTGGGGTTGACGGTGGGGCCGGCGACGCCAATTGCATCTGTTCATGACACGAGCAAAAAAAACTAAAATGCTCGCTCATTTTTGATCGTACATATAATAATAATACATCATTTAAATCTGTAGAGAGTCTACCTTTATTTGTGTACACTCACGATATCAACAAAACATTATGCTTTTGCAAAACAAAGAAAATAAACAGGGTGCGCATTCAGCAGTCTCCGTCTCCACACATATCATTTTGAAATGCGTCAGTAAAATGAACTAAAACTCAGCAAATACGTGACACACTCACACGAGAGAGATATCTATAGAAAGCTTGATATTTTTACTTTTAGATGAAGCCGAAAACAAATATTCTCTGATGAAGTAATCCGTATGAAACCAACTCCATGTTCAATCTCTCCCATATGCTTCATTATTTTTAATTAGATCACGCCCACGAGTGAAAGTGTAATCGCCACGTGAGGGTGCGCGCCAAACGCAACCGCCCACATCACCGTAAACAAAGCACCGATACTTTTCCTTTTCCAAGTTCGTCTGGGCTACTTGTCCTTTCTGTAAGAAGATGCGCTGTGAGGAATAAGAATTTGGAGGAAGAATACGACGTGACACATGGCGCGATCCATCAGAGGAGATATTTACGTGAGTAAGTCTTTCTTTTATCAGCCTGCTTGCGTTAGTTGTTATTGGGTTACTGTGACAGAACTTGTACACATTTTACTAGTTAGACTTTTTGTTCAAACTATAATTCATGACTACAACAAGTGAAACATCATGAAGTACGTTTCATTTCATTGCAGCAAAATGTCTCACTCGGCCCATATGTTTTTAGCCAGATCTGAACCAAACCAGAGCCATAACTCCGCCGTTCACGAGCCAAGTAATACATTTTTATGTGGCCCATATATGGGCCTTATGTTTCATTTTAATAAGGCTGAGTTCTGTTAAGACCTCACTGCCCTAATGTGGCCCATATGCGGCTGACTGTGTATGTAAAATTCATATTAACTAGAGAGTAAATCACACACTCAACAACAAAAATGTAAATAAAATAATTTACTTTTGTCAGTGCAGGTTAAATGTGCTTTACAGTTACTCAGTATTGAGTTAGAATATTCTTATAAATAAGAATATTAAGAATTAAGAATATAAAAAAAACACAATTAATATTCAAACCAAAAATTATGAAATGAACAAATTTTTAAGAATATTCAACAGATATACATTTAGCATTAAAAATATATATTAAATGGACAAATTTGAGTCAGAACCAGTTTTTTAGAACAAATTACATTAAACTTGAGTGTTGAGTAGAAAAGTGTTGAGAAGAGAAGAGTTGCTTGAAAGTGTGTTGGTGTTATTAATGCTGCAAACTGTCTAATGGGGGTCAGCAATGCACTGTTGTTTATTCATTCTCTCTTTCCTCCCATCATCTTGGTCTCCAGACAGGTACAGCCACTTTATAAAGTTAATTTCATTGTCTTTATCTGAAGTCCTTCCAGTTAGGGGATGCTGCCTGACAGCACCTACATTGAAGGGAAATTTAATAATTATTATCAGTAGTACAAACTGAAAGGTAGACCTGCAGGATTACACTAAAAATCAAAATGCTCAACAATGTGGGATAACCAAATACATGTAATCTGGTTCATACATTTTCAATCTATAATTACTTTTTGCTTATTATATATTATTCACACAATGGCAACAAATTATTTATGATTATCTTATAAATTCTTTTTCATCTTTAAAATTTTCTTTTCTACTGCTAATATAAAGTCTTAAAGTTTTGTGGACATTCACACAAACACCATTTACTAGGCTATACTTACCTCCTGGGCATAACATTACAGCATTTGACTTGAAATACAAAAAATATTTCAATTTTCTAAGTATTTTCTCAACATTGCATCAAGTACTCATGAACTGTGGAGTTATGGCTCTGGTTTGGTTCAGTTCTGGCTAAAAACATATGGGCCAATTTTGGGCCGGCGAACAAATACTAATCTGGGCCACACTTTATCTGTAGATAACGGCCAGATCCGGGCCAAAGAAAATTTGCTAACTGGGACATCTATAGAAAGCTTGACATGTTGTCGATCACTTGAGTTTTTGAAAACTGCTTAAAATGGTTAAAAAAAAAAAAATGGGACTATGAAATCGGGATTACTAGGTTACATAAAAGCCCATTATAAGAAATATAAGATGATTTTTCTAATGGCTTCGACTGTTATCTTTTACGTCAAGACAGCCTGTATGTTTTACCACACCACACCACATCTAATAACTACAAACATTGACACATAATCATGAATATTTAAATAAATTGACTTTAAAATGCCAAAATATCACTTACCTGAAGCACTTGTGTGACAGAAAATCCATGAGGGAATGGGCGCTTTTTGGTCAAATTGACGCGGTCATCATAGCAACCGAGGTGTGGCCTGCCAGACATCAGCCAAACTTGATGCGTTTTCCAAGTGTAATCCAAATGTTAGCCAGAAGTCGATGTTTACCAGTGTCAGCCATAGCTAAACCTTACTTGGTTCTAATGTGTTTGTTGTTATCTGGACCATATACCTCAAAAGCTGTGAACCAAGCAATAATTTCCTGCACATTTTAAACTTATGGCAAAACATATACGGTAACAATCTGGCCCATATCTGTTCAGCCATGCCATATCTAAGCCATATGTGCCAGCTGTCGGCCACATTTGGTCCAAAAGCTATTGCTATCTGTATTGTATAATGCATACAAAGCATGCTTATTTTTATGATTTAATATCATATTATTTAGTTACTTATTTATCGTATAACAATAGGATGTAATATGACTGTTTACACTGTGTATGTTTAGACTATGTTTATCAATACTCTGCTCTCGAATAGATGTTTAACGTGAAAAACAATAATTATTAGTTTCTCAGATATAAAATGTCCTTTTTGTCCTTTTTATGGCTATAAATTCATACACTATATATATATATATATATATATATATATACATATATATATATATATATATATTTTACAGATGCTCCTGTTATTAACATGCTCACAGATGTTTTTCTTATGTTATTTGTTTTTTAGTGATCTGATACCTGCACAACAGATCAATCCTGCTGTCTTTCAAACTGAGAGCACTGTACTAACATCAGATGTTCAACTACACATATTCTAGTGTAAAAAGAAGTTCCTTGACTACTGATGATGAGTTTTGCAAGCACTTAAATAGCAGGTATGATTTACTTTTTTCACTTGTTGAACAGAATTCAGAAAATAGTTTTCAGAAACTACACAAAGTCTGTTCACATCTCTGTGGTTAGATCAGGGTGTTCAATAATGTGTATTTGACCTTCATTATGTATATTTTGATGATACTGTGTTGTAAATAAAATACAAATAATCTAAAACTCCATTCTTTGAATCTCTCATTGTTTCTACCTGACAGTCACAGTCTCATTGATGGGCCATTAGGGAGGGCTCTTTGTCTCTCAGGTGTGAATTGCTAAATATTCATAGGTCATTGCCACTCCTTCACATATTCCCTTTCGATCACAAAACATGTCTTAGAAAATTTACATCATTATAATGTTTTCTCTGAAGGAGTGAACAAGATGATTTTCAAATAATTTTGTAGAAAAAACTCTAGCCTACCACATCCAGTTCTCAAAAGTCTTGTGTTCTGAATGTGTTTCATGGCCTTTTTTCAGTGACTTAAAACATTTAGTTTTTCACTAACCACGCATAAACGTTGTTTTCTCAAAAAAGACCGAAGCTGCCGGCTGAATTCACCACATGTGCTTTTAAAGCTTCTTGGTTCTTTGCACTGAAGGAGAAATATTCTGACAAAATTACATTCTATGCCAACTTATATAGGCAAATGGCCTGCACGTTTTGGCGGACTGAAATGAGCTAACATATTTTGAGATTGTATCAGGGCAGCCATTTTATCAGATGCTCCAAACATGATAAACGCAATTGTTTGTTTTGACAAAGGAACTGTTTACTGGTGACATTAATCCACCTTCAGATTTCAACATATTCAGATTTTTCTTTCTTTTTTCTTTCTTTTTTAAATTTCTATTCTGATTAGTAATTCTGAATGGATCCATATAGTATCTATACGCAATCCTTTGTAGGTACCTTTAAGTTGTAAAGAAGGTCTGCAGTGAAATTTTTGCAAATTATGTTTTGAAGATTTAAATCTACCATGGGTGTATTTTGTTGAATATTTTGTGAATAACTGGTTAGGGTTGTGCTTTCAGTACTGGTTTAGAGAAGAAGGAAAACCACTAGGTAAGTGGATGCATTAGTGACCTTCATACCCCAATGCACAGTTGCTCTTTGCATGTCCTAAACAGCTATCATGTGAACCACAAAATAAAATGAAAAAGTACATAGTTCAAACTGACAACTCTCTATCAAATATAGCATTTGATTATATAATGATTCAAACAATTTCAAGAGAAATGCATTTATTCTCTCAAAGCCAGACTAAACGAGTGAACACTGTTACTGCATTCTTAATATAGGTCAGGCCCTCAGTCACCTCTCGGATATACAGACATTGTATGGAATTACCTTTGTGCCAATTAAAATGAATGCACAATTTCAAGAAACGAATCAAAATATAGACTGAATAAAATGTATTTGAAACTGGAAAAAAAAAAAATTGCAGACAAAATCTTTGACTGCCGTTTTTAACACACTGCAACTGTTTTACAACAGTTTTCTCCTCTTTCAATTGCTGATCTGTACTTACAAATGTGATTCCAGAGTTTTCGCTTACGCTTCTAAAGTTTTTGTTTATGCTTCTGAAATTTCGTTCGCCATTCTTCTCTTGTGGGGGCGGGGCTAGCAGTGGTGTTTTCTCATTGGATCCTGAGTTTTTGACTGACAGATTCTTGACCTAATGATTTAAAGTTAGGAGTTTTGTTTTTTAATTTAATGTGTATTTATCTGTTGCTACTACTGTCAACATAAGCTTTATGGAATGCGGGAGATCAAATTCGAGAGAAAAATAAAGTCATATTGAGGTTTAATTATTAAAGTACTGTGTATAATACTGGAATACTGAATATATTGTCCCTCACGACATGGTTTTATTATAGTAAAAGTGTAACCATGTTTTTGTTTTTTTGTTTTTGTAGTAAATCCGTGGTTAATTTTTGTAAGGAGTATAATGTTCAATGTTCTTGTAGGATATTTGTTTATTGCTCATAATTCTTTTGCATTGTAGGGTTTGATTAGGTTGAGCTATTACACTTGAAAAATAATGCTATCATACACAGAGGTCAAGAAATTTTCACTCTAACCAGGCAATCAAGCTCATTTCATTACATATTCCACACAAAGAATGTTCTTGCTGCCAATTGTTTTTATCATGCTGATAATTTTATTTTATTTAGAACATTATCATTTAACATTTAAAATTGGAAATACATTTTTAATAATCACCAACTCTTTCAAGTGTGACTTTTATAATTTGAATAAATGTAAATGAAAATATGAATTAATTAAAATAAATTTACATTCTTTTTGTCACTATTGCATATACACAAGTATCAAAATTAAAGTCTTGAATGCAATTATGTTGTGACAGGAAAGACCAGAATCCACAAAACACTTAATGCAAAGTATGCATGTAATGCACAGTATTCTCATAATTTACATTACAACACAAATTGCACAAGAACATAATACCTTTTTTTACGGCGCAGTGATTGACAGCGACCTTGTAAAACAGCATCGGTCATTGACAGATACAGTACATTTAGTACTATACATTATGTGTGCTGGGGTAAATATAAACCAGTTGAAGCAATTAATCTAATTGAAAACTGTAACTGTATGTAGATAATCACCGTATAATGATTGTGCTAAATCAGGGTTTCCAACTTTTAAGTTCAGCTTGGAGTGAGATTTATTTTTTTGCTTTGGAGTGGGGGGTGGGTTGGGGGCGGGTGCTGGCGATCTCGATTCCATATCTATTTATATGTATATACTATGCATATAAGGAGATAAAAATGCAGCTGAATGCTTTTTAGCACCATTTTAAACTTGGTTTAAATTCAGTATTTGCTTGCATGCATTGTGTGTACTTATACGAGTATCATTAAAAAATGATGTAAGTTATTAACTTTTTAAATTTCACATTTAAAAATATAGTGTTTATATTTATATAGTGTAAATATTTATTCAAATGAAAAACTTAAAAATAAGTAAGCAGGTAAGACTTGCTATATTCTAGATACATGTATATTTAGTAAAGAGCCATACATACCTAGTGTGTAAACCAAAGGCATTACAAATGAAAATGATTTTTTTTTTTTTTTTTTTTTGACCACAAAATGAGTCTAATTTGCTTCTTTGCACTGGATTTTAAAACACTAATGTACTGTCACTGCTGGTTTGTTTGGAGAGCTCCGTGAATAACGCGCACCATTAAGTGCACCAAAACGGTATTTATCATTTCAATTTAGTATTAAAATTTACAACGTTTGAAAGCTGGGTTGCTGATTTGGCATGAGATTTACATGGGAAGAGTGAGAGTGTGAGACAGAGACTGAAAGCGTGTCTCACGCCAAATGCGTGAGAGTTGGCAACCCTGGCTAAATCAAGACAACTTACCGCGAATATCCTGATGATTGATGATAATGACGATGATATCATTCGTCTGTGTTATTAAGAATCATCTCAACATCAACAATGTAGTGTAGCAGCAGATAAATCCTGAAATAATAATAATATAACAAATCTTTACATATATCATTAAAATTAAATAGGAAGCCGCTAACACATCCACACTTGTGCAACTAACGTCTTCACTTCCAAGTCAAGAATCTGTCAATCAAAAACTCAGTAGCCAGTGAGAAAACACAGCTGCTAGCCACGCCCCCATGAGAGATTTGTGCCAGAATGGCAAACAAAAATTTCAGAATCACTTTATGTTTTCATACGTTTCTTGAAATTGCTCATTCGTTTTAATTGGCATAAAGGTAATTCCATAACATTGCCTTTAACATAAATACCAGAAGAGATAGGCTGGTTTTAAAAAAAAAATATGATCACTTATTCATTAGTGAAAAACAAGTAACTCATTTAAAGAAAATCCACCTCTAAAATATTCTGGATGATTTATCCCATTAGGAAACCAAGAGTAGTTGCAGTAATCAAATAATTTACAGATGTGCATTGGTTTGCTTTTGGGGTTCCAGAACCATCAGTGGCTGAGTCATCAAGTTAGATTTTTCCTGTCATAAATTTCAAGACTGATGCCAGATTCCACAATGGGTTGAAAATGCCTGTTGGCAAAACATGTAGACCAGACTACTTTCAGCCCAATGGAAACACATTTAAACTGTCTGAAGCGTTCACTGTTCCCAAAACAGTGATCAATGCTGCACAGAAAATACTAACTCTGTAACCAAGAGACTGATTTCAGCAGCAGCTTTAGCATCTATTAGTGTAGGGGACAGACAGTTCGGATTCTACAGAGCATTTGACTGGACAGAAAGTTTGATGAGAAGCTGAAGTGAGGGTGATGTCAGCAAAATCGCTGATCCATAGCAGACGTTAGAGACTGTACGTTTTATATGCTTTTATCTTGTAAATATAACTTTTGTCATTTTTTTGGAGCACACTAGCTTATTAATAACCTTAAATTCTTATTGACACAGTCTCAATCTTTAGTAAAAAAATAAAGTTCAGAAGGAAGGCAATGCAAAGCCTGGTTTTTCACAACTTGGCACTGCACAGTGTCTTGCTGTATTTAGAATGACCTTTATCGTTTGGTTTCTGCATAGACCTGCGTTTGTCTCTCGTTATTTACACTATACAACAATATTGGTCCCCCTTTTGCTGCCAAAATAGCCCTAGTCTATCAAGGCATGGACTCCACTAAACCCCAGTAGGTGTGCTGTGGTATCTGGCACCAAGATGTTAATAGCAGATCATTTAAGTCCTGTAAGGTCAAGATGGCGGCTGTGTCGGCATGCCGTCTACTGCTCTCCTGCCTGATAGTCTGGTTGCTTGCTTAGTATTCAAACTGTGGCGCCCTTGTAGTCTATGATCGCCAGTCTTTTGGATATTTGATCAACTCTTCTTAACTTTCACAAGTCGGATGTGGAGTGTGTTTTTAACAAACAACATGAGTCTCATAACGGACATTCAGACCGTATTTGTTGCTGGCCTTTAAACAATTTACAGAGGAAGCGCAGGAGGAATTGCGGGTGTCGGGGAGGACTTACGATCGAGCTGAAAGCCCGTCTGCGTGCGGGCTGTATTCTAAGCCCTTTCCCAGAACTGCTACATGCCACTCTCCCCCGGCGCTGTTCCTCCACCTTATATGGTTTTAATTAATGCTCGCTCAGTAGTAAGTAAGATGTTTTTGTTGAAAGACTTTTTTCTTCGCAAAATCTGGATTTCATGTATATTACTGAATCATGGAATAAGGATGGCGATTTTATCCCTTTTTCTGAATTGGTTCCGGTTGGCTGTACATTTTTTTTAACCCCTTCCGCCAAAACGGACGTGGGGGTGGGTTAGTGACTGTTATGAAAAACTCTCACCGTGCGCAGTGTCGCTCCGTCTCTCTGGATATTTATACCACCTTTGAAGCCCAACTTATCCATCTTGACTGGAACAATCCTATTTGCCTAGGGCTGATCTACCGTCCTCCACATTCATTAAGGACTTTCTACAACAATTCACCGACTGCACTGGTAACATTGTCACCAAATTTGATCGCTTTCTATTGATGGGCGATTTTAACATTCATGTTTGCTGTCAGTCAAACCTTCTTTCAAGGGAATTTCTTAATATAATTGATGCTTTTAACCTGACACAGTGGGTTAAAGGTCTCACTCATATTCACGGTCATACTCTGGACCTTATCTTCTCCTATGGAGGTGATATCACTGATGTTACCATTTCTGATTATAAGCCCATTTTATTTTCCATGTGTCTTCCCAGTCTTTCTCATGTTTCCACTAAAGTGATATTTCTGTCTCGGGTTTATTCGCCTCAGTTTAGTTTCAATTTTAGTTAGTGTTTCACAAAGTCCTATTCTCATTTACTTTTGGACTCTCCGTTATCGGACTTGGATGCGGATGAACATCTCAGTCTGTTAAACAGTGCTTGGCTCGATGTAGTGAATGAAACTGCTCCTTTAAAGCCTTTCAAGCACAAACCTAAATCTGAATTGTGGCATACTGCTGAGACTCGGCTACTAAGGCAAAACCAGTTTCCCTTCAGTCACTCAACGACACTATTGCTAAATTGAAACCATCCTCTTCTTCATATGATGTTATTCATCCTAGATTTTTAAAACAAATTGTTGATTCGGTTGGACCGGGTATAGTGTCCTTTTTTTTAATAAGTGTCTTTCAACAGGCGTGGTTCCCGCTTATTTGAAAGTGGCTACTGTCACACCTCTCCTCAAGAAGCCTTCACTCAACTTGTCGGTTTTAAAAAATTATCGCCTGTTCTACCATTTGTTTCTAAGGTTTTGGAAAAGATTGTGTTTTTCCAACTTCAGTTTTTTCTTGTTTTAAACAGTTTGTTTGAGCACTTTAAATCTGGTTTTAAGGCTACCCACAGTACTGAATCAGGCCTTTTGAGAGTGTTAAATGACATCTTTTTAGCCACTGATACAGGGGACTCTGTGGTCCTTGTTCTTATAAATTTATCAGCTGCTTTCGACACTATCAACTATTCTACATTAATAAATAGACTAGAGTCTTGGGTGGAATCTCTCTGGCACAGTTTTAAAGTGGTTTCAGTCATTTTTGTCTGACAGGAAATATGTGGTTAGGCTAGGAGAATTCTTCTCTTCCACTTCTTCTTTCCCCTGTGGTCTTCCATCTTGGCCCCCACTTTATTTTCATTGTATATGCTACCTCTAGGCTCCATTTTTAGGAAACACAGGGTGTCATTTCACTTTTATGCTGATGACATGCAAATCTATCTACCTTTTAAGAAAAATGATCCTTTGGCCATGAATGCTCTGTTGTCTTGTTTAGATGAAGTTAAATCATCTCAAAATTTCTTATCCTTAAATGAAGAGAAAACTGAGGTGATTCGTTTTTGTGTTTTCGGCCCATCAGAAAATATGAAGGCCTCTGATTTTGACCTGGGACCTTTATCTGCTTTTAGGTCCTCACAGGTACGGAATTTGGGTGTTCCTTTAGATGACGCGTTAAAATTCGCTAAACAAATTTATACCATGATTGGATCTAGTTTTTATCAGCTCCGCACACTTGCAAAATTCAAACATTTTCTCACTGACAAGACTTTGGAGATGGCCGTTCATGCTTTTATTACATCGCGTCTAGACTACTGCAACTCTTTATACTGTGGCATCTCTAAATCTCAAATTGCCCGTCTTTAATTGGTCCAGAACGCCGCTGCTAAATTTCTTTTAAAAAAGAAAAAAAGAGATCATTTCTCTCCGCTCTTGAAGGCCCTTCACTGGCTGCCTGTCCAATTTAGAATACACTTTAAAATTGTATTATTTGTTTTGAAATCTTTGCACCATCAAGCACCCATCTACTTATCTGAATTGCTGCACCAGTATACCCCCCTGAGAAGTTTAAGATTGTGCGACCAGAACCTCCTTTTAATTCCACATTCTAGACTCAAGCGTAGAGGTGACTGTGCCTTTTCAGTAATAGGGCCTCGTCTTTGGAACGATTTGCTAGTTGAGATCAGAACGGCTCCTAGCCTGACTATCTTTAAATCACTTTTAAAAACTCGTTTGTTTTCAGTGGCCTATTAGGTTTTTATTTTGCCTATATTATGTTTCTTATTTGTGTGTGTGTGTGTGTGTGTGTGTGTTTTTTTTTTTTTTTCTCTCTCTCTCTTTGGCTGTAATTTTGTACTCCTAATTTTATGATGATGTCTCTAAGTGTAAAGCACTTTGGTCAGTCTTGTGGCTGTTTTAAATGTGCTATATAAATAAAGTAAACTTGAAACTTGAAACTAAGTAGCAAGGTGGGGCCTCCATGGATCAGACTTGTTTGTTCAACAATTTATATCCCACATATGCTTGATTTGATTGAGATCTGGGGAATTTGAAGCCCAAGTCAACACCTCAAACTCATTGCTGTGCCATAGCCACCAGGGAATACGATTCCATGAAAGGGTGTACATGGTCTGAAAAAATGCTTAGGAAGGTGGTACGTGTCAAAGTATCATCCACATGGATGGCAGGACCCAAGGTTTCCCAGCAGAACATTGCCCAAAGCATCACACTGCCTCCGCCGGCTTGCCTTCTTCCCATAGTACATCCTGGTGACATGTGTTCCCCAGGTAAGCGACGCACATGTACCCGGCCATCCATGTGTTGCAAAAGAAAACATGATTCATCAGACCAGGCCACCTTCTTCCATTGCTCCTTGGTCCAGTTGGCACTTTTGGTGGTGGACAGGGGTCAGCATGGGTACCTTAATTGTTTTATTAAATATACTTAAAAGAAGGTCTGACAAGGGTTTTTAGTTTCAAGAAAATAGCATTTTTTTAGTATTTGAGACTCAAAATGTTTCGTAAAATGGAAAATATGTATTTACATTTTTTGCAGTGTGGAAGCATCTGTTTTGGTTTCTTCTTCACTTGTGTTTTGGAACTTTTGTACAGAAGATATGTAATAGCATCTCTCATGTATAACAATGTAAAGTATATTTCTGAGAAGTATATAAAGCACATTTCTGAGAAGTATATAAAAAGTAGACTAAAAGTATACTTTCCTATTTTTAGTTTAAAAGAAGTATACTAATAGCACACTTGAATAAACATCTTTTTTCGTAAGGGGAAGAGATAATCAGTGTTATTCCCTTCACCTGTCAGTAATCATAATGTTTTGCCTGATTGGTGTATGTGTGAATAGGTGGGCGGAGCTAAACAGGCAGCGATGTTGAAGCAGGCATTGATCTTCTTCTGCAGAGGCAGTGTTTAACCCTACTATTATATCATAGAATGCCACATTCCACAGCCTGTCGTTTTGGAAGACTGGCTCCAATATAAGCTATTTTTAGACTGCTGAGAAAGTTTTGAGTTCTGAAACTTGCAGGATGTTTTTATAGTTAAATGACCTCTCATATGTCAAAAGACTGATGAAATTTTGTTCGTTGAGTTTGTAACTCATTTAACTCTTAAAATAAACAACACTTATCAGTAAAAATATTCCAGATGTCTTGAGTGATGATATGAATCTCAGTAACTGTGCAGTCAGGGCCGTTGCCAGAACAAAAACAGTAGTCAACATTTGAAGCTGATCAAAACCTTTCGTCAAATTTGTCCTAAGACCAAAACAATACCATTCTTGTCTTAGGATAATATTGATTAACATTTTGGTAGCACTTTATTTTAATAGTCCACTTTAGACATTCTACTAACAGTAAGTAACTTTGCAACTGCACGTCAACTAGTCATTATAGTATTAGTAGACTGCCTGCTTAATATCTTCTAACACTCTTCTAAACTTTGCAAGTATATGTCAACTTATTCTACTAACCCTAAACCTAACCTATCAGTCTGCTCTGAGAGTTAGTAGACATGTAGTTGCAAATGAATGAGAATTAGTTGACATGTAGTTGCAAAGTTACTTATAGTTAGTAGAATGTATAAAGTGGAATATCAAATTAAAGTGTAACCAACTTTTTGATCCACTTCAAATGTTGACTGCTATAGAATGAATGAGACTGAATGAGGCTGTAATAATTACACATCGGTAAAACAGATCAGGCAATCCCTTGAACACAATCCCTTATGAAAATTATCTATGGTTTTACTACAAATAAAACCAAAAAACAATGGTTACTACAATTAAACCATGGTAACAACAAATTAACCATGGTAACAACAAATTAACCATGGTTTTGCAAAACTAACAATAGTTTAACCATGGTATTTTTAGTAAAGCTGTGGTTATACAAATGGTAATAAAAATATTAAAAATAAAAATAAATAAATGAATAAATTAAAAAAAACAACAACAACAACAACAACATGGCTTCTACAATTTTACTACAATAAAACAATGGTTAATTTTCATAAGGTATGGAATGCAGATGGGTTTACGTTAGAAACTTATCACCGCTCAAAACGCCAGAGTTTTTGTTTAGTGCTGAGTTCTGTGTGTTAGCAAAGTGTAGACATGATGTAAATAAGAGATTCACTGAGCTGTGTAGGGATTCATTGATTACAAGGAACTATGATATCGCAATGAACTAAGATGAATGACAAATAACGAGTGATAACAAAGGGAATGCATGTTCTATGCTATATATTATCTATTCAGAATTTGAATAAAAGTTTTGTTTTTCATGCTGATGACATAAACATCTTAAAGACATCTGATAGGAAACATCTGCTAGATGTATTGCAGATGAACAAACACTCTAAAAAATACATCAAACAGATGTCTCCGTGATGGATGTGTGCTATCAGGGGAGTGACATTTGGATATAGATGAAAGATTAACTCTTAAACAATGGATGGGACAAAAAAAATGAGAGTCACCAATACATGTGCACAGATCACTAATCCAAAAGAAATATGGATTGATTCTCCCATGTCCATACTTGTTACTTCCTTTATGTGCTTTTGGGCATCACAACCTGTAGTCCTTCCTTACAAATCAGACTAAGAGGGAGGTGGGGCCAAAGTTTTATTCTGGGGTGCATAAATTCTCATCCTTGGGATATTCAAGCTTTACTGAACAGGGATACACCATGGAGATGTGCACATCAACTGCATGTATGACAGCCCAAGTTCTGGGTTACACTGTGTATTGTAGAGTTTATATGTTAATTTAGATATTAAGTGATATTTTTGTACTTTGTATTTTTTTATTGCAGGTTTAGTGACAATCTTGTGCATTTTTGCCAGATCTTCTGCACAAGGTAAGAAAACACTATTTTACAAGCAATTACAAGCTACTTTAGATATTTAAAATTACTAGTTCTATTTAGTGTCAACCAGTGGTATGATTTAAAAGAGAGGTAATTAAAACTGACAATTAAGTGAGTCTAATAAATATCAATGGTGTTATTTAAATAAAGTACTTTGTAGTTGTTGTAAACGATTCAAGCAGCCACTAATACGAAGATTAAGCTACAAATGAGTTAGACAAAGGCAGTGTGTGCGGTATTTGTTTTTTTTTTTTTTTGCTAGATGGAGGCGGAGACCGAGCTCGCTCTTGAGCCATGCAAGTTTTCAGTTTGTTGAGAGTGAATTAGTAGCTGCGGGTGGAGTATCGCGCTGAGTAGCCCAAAGAGGGGAAAAAAGCATAGGTTGTGTTATTTAAAAGCTTAGCAATAACGGTAAGCCACTGATCAAGGAACTGTTAGAGCACAGAACTTTTACACACTCACCGAAATTGGATATCATTTTGACTGGGCGGCGAGGGACAGTATTTTGATGTGGTAGTGTTAATTTGAGATTTATAGTTGCTAAGCATATGCTTTAGTGCTATGACGCATCAATCTGTGGCGGGCCCAGTAAAACACTTGTTTACTGTACTGCAGTACTACTGTGAAATTACATCGTGTCTAGTCTACACCGAGAGCGAGCCACGCTGATGCACTTCTGACACGAAGAACAAATGGATTTGCAATAGTCGTTTGGTTCCGTCCGGTGTAGACATGGTAGATTCTTATGAATTCCGTTGTTCCGTTGTTCTGTTGTTGAGCAGACTGTGCCTGATACTAGTACTGATTTAGGCTAACCATATATATCTTTATATATAACAACTGAATAGAAATTGAATAACACAAGGCGGTTTTTGCAGTCATAGTGGGGGACAGAAGCGTCATGTCCATTCAAAGTGAGGGGATATAATCACACCCGCGTTATTAGAACGTTCAGTGCGTGCGGGGCACATCAATTCAGCTGCTAAATTCAGACGAGCCAAAGACAGGCGCGTTTTTTACAGCGCTGCGCATTATCACCAATCACACACGATTCTGTTGAGCTTTTGAATGCAATGACCAAACAGAGGTGTTCAGATTAGCCATCAAAGAAACATCACTGTTTTGTTCACTATAGCTGGCCAACTGAATTCGTTGGTAAATAATAATATTTCGAATAAAAAGCACAAAATTAAATAAACGCACACACCCTCACCCAGGGGCGTTTCTAGGATTATAAAACATCTGGGGCTGATGTCAAAACATCAGAGGTTAAGTGGTGTTGGGTGGGAGCTCACATCATGCTCACATAAGATATTGTTAGACACAGGTGTTTGAACCTGGATGGGGTCCAGGGGCATTAAACTGGGGGTTAAAGACCTTGTCACACTATGAACAATAGTAAATAGTCATCACTGCAAATAGCAAACATATCAAAGTATTATAACAAAAGTATAACTTTACAAAAATATGTTAGACAAATAAAATAATAAATTTGAAGATGTATTTACAACTGTTGCAAATATATAGTTGCATGCAAAAATAGGGCCCTGTTTTTTCCCAAGTTTCTGAATGGTTAATAAAGTTAAACCGAACTTTTACTTTGACGGGTTGCCGTGAATACCTTTAAATTTCGGTGTGAAAATTTGACGCTTGTTTTACTCAGATGAAACAGTGAAATGCTCATGGAGTGACTCTCAGAGCAGTTCTGGAGATGTTGTTAATGTATTTATGTCCTCATTTAGTGAAACGGCAGACGCTGAAATCACTGCGAGCGTCACACGCGCATAAGTATTACATGTAAAGAAAACCGCGCGTCCGCCCTTTCCATTCATAAAAAGACAAGCAGAACATGCAGGATTCATATTTAAATAGTCTTTTTGCGGCAAAATATTTACAGATACTAGTCCATATCGCGACTTGATTTAAGCGTAATGACCAACTTTTGATTAATTCATTCAAACTTTCACAAATTCCTTGGGAAATCAACAACCCTGCCCTCACCCTCTCTCAAAAATAATGAGTGCATAACGCCCCTGGTGGGCGAGGCAGGATGTAGGCGTAAGTTTAGCATGACAGTTTGCACTGAGAGCAGGAACTTGCATTAGTCAGTGTCAAATTCATGTTGAATTTAATCTGTAATAGCATTTAGAGGTGTCTCACCACAGGAAACTAGTAACCACTGTTCATTATAAATTATCTGGTTTGTTCATCAGGAATTTGTCATCATGACAGACAGAGCCAGTGAGTGAGCTTTTTTTTTTTTTTTTAATTATTACTACTATTATTATTGTTATTAAATGTGTTTAATCATAGATCACTTAATTGTAAATTAACCTAATGTGTTGGTAAGAGTAAAATATAATTGATCTGTCTTGTTTATAATGTCAGCAGGGATGCCGGTTTCAGTGGACAGATGGAAGGCAATTGTGGAAATGTGCCTTACAAGATCTCAAGAAGTTCCTGCTGTAATGGTAGGGGAGATTCCTGCAGCTGCCAGTTTGTGGTTAATAAGTCACTAAGAGTAGATTTAGATTAGCAAAACAAACAGCAAAAATTGAATACTAAAGAATGTTTTGGTTTGTATTTTAATGTGTTGCAGGCAATATAACTCTGGGATTAAGCCAGATGGTGGCTAACTGCTGTGGTTCTGCAGCTTACAATCCGCTCAATGAGATTTGCTGTAATAACAACATACTGACTCTAAGCAGCACTCAGGCAAAATGCTGTGGCAGTGGTAACCGATCCACTTGATGAGACTTTAACACCTTGACACCTTTTTCATATTTAACACATTCTGGCATGCCTAAGATATTTTGTTGAGATTGTTTGATCTTCATAATATTAGATCAGCAATGACTTCATTTATAATGAGTATTCTCTTACACTTATTTACAGTCACATACCTGACAAGAACTCATTTGTGTTGTGGTGGCAACAAAATATATACACTCAAGGAAAATCTTTCTTGTTGTGGCAATAAAACCTTTGACAAGACAACCCACTGCTGCTGTACTGCACCTAAACTAGAAGTTAAGCCTAAACATGAAACTTGCTGTCAAAAAGCAACAGGTATGTAAACACAGCTCTTACCTTGATTATTAAATCATTAGTGAAATTTCTTGAGAGGCTAATCATTGAAACATCATGTACTTGTGATCTTTCATGTGTTTTTAGTCTAACAGTAATGGATCTGTCATTTGTTTTAGTAGGTTATAATCTCAATCTTATTCTCAGAATTACCTAAAAGACATTCTCTTCTTTTCTAGACCTTAAATGTGGATCAAACCCCTACAATCCCCATGAACAAATTTGTTGCTCAGGGAAACTGTATAAGAGGGCATCAGCACTTACTAAGGTATTGTCTTTTGACCTGATGCTTAGCTCTGCAGGGACAGAAATTCCAGTAAAATGGAGATTTCTCTAAACACTGTGATTTTCAGGAAAATATGCTAGTGAAGTATTTCGAAAAATGAAGCAGAGACATTTTTCAGGGTTGGAGCTAAATTCTGCAGGACATCGGCACTCCAGGACCGACATTGCCCATCTCTGGCCTACAGTATTTCAAATCTCTGTATACATTTTTATACAGAAATCTCGATTCATCAATGCACTATGTATTTTTGTGTCCTTTAGTGCTGTGGTGAAGATTTTTACAGTCTGTCGGATGACAATGTGCTGTGCTGTAATGGAATCCTTAAACACAATGTGTCTGAGCAGTCAGAGTGTGTTGGTGGTGTTATATATACTCCAGGAAACACTACTTGCCAGATGTCTGTCCGTCCCCGTCTTGGTGAACACTGCTGTGGAGGACAAACCTTCAATCCTCACACACATATTTGCTGTAACGGACACAGGTAGATCCACAAAGATTTGATTTGATTTAAAAATGCACTTAGTATTTTTTGTTTGTTTCTTTTAATAATTAAGTCAAATTCTGATACATTTTGCAAACAAAAGTGAGTAGTATTTGACTGGTCATGCACTTGCATCTTAAAGCGCTATCTACAGTGCTAAATTAATTTCATCACAATGCACAGCTACTTTTGAATGACCTTTAGTAAGTAAAATACTACAGATCGGGACTATTTAGGTTAAGGGGAGCATTCTAACCATCTAGACTTCGACCCCTCCTAGCAAGACATCCACCATTAGAATATCATTTAGCAATAGTATGCACACTGCATTTCTCACAGAAGACTTATTCATATGGTACAGCTTCAGAACAGTCTCTTAGTCATCGAGGCCACCCCATAAAACCACTTGAATGACATTTCTTTCCAACTCTTTTTTTTTACTTAGCCACAACAAGAAGAATGGCAATTTCTGTTGTGGTTCAGAAGTCTATGACCACCACAACCAGTCCTTGAGATGCTGCTCAGGTCATCTTTACAAACTAACAAATTCAAGTGGGGAAGCAGAGTGCTGTGGAAACCTATTGCTCCAATATAATAACAATCAAACTTGCTGTTCCTCCTCAACCAATACTGTAATGTATGACACCAAGCAAAACCACAGTTGCTGTGGGCATTACTACTACAACACATCCTTGTGGAGCTGCTGTGCTGAACATCTCAAACCAACACCAAAGCCTAACAACTCTCCTGCAAAATACAGAATTAAACCTCTAATGGACCTGATCCCTAAAATGTGCAATAAAAAAGGTGATGTTCTTGAACATTTGTTTTGCAACCTGAAATACTAAATATCACATTTTTGAAGCAGACTAAATGATCTTGTCTTTTTTGTGTCTGCTTCTAGTGTTCTTCGGCAAAGTGGAGAGTGTGGCACTTGAAAATGATCAGCGTCTTGTGGTGTTGAAATTTGTTTGGCAGGTCAATGTGAAATCAGAAAAAATCATCAAAGACCCTTGGCTTCATGTGTCCCTGGATCACTGCAGCTCTCCTGCCACAGAGAACGGCATGACCTACCTTTGGGAGGAAATCCACAATGGGGAGTACAAGCTTCTCTCTCACCCTGTTGATCTAACCTCTGACATTCAGATGTTCTATTCTGTGTGTTACCAAAAGAAGAGATAGAAGAATGGATTGATGTCTATTTCCCATCATTTCAAAACATATTCATGCTGGTTACCACACGATTTTTGTCTTGGTGCTATCATTAACTCTAAATAACCCTAGTATGTAAATGGCCACTATAGTTGAAAGCTAAGAACCTTTATTCCCCGAAGACAAGTTTTCAAAACCTCTGTTACTATAGAATTACACGGCATTATGGCAGAGGCATCATATGTTGTTCATCTGTGCGCTTTGCCTCATTGGTTATTTTTATTTCATCTCAATAATTGATTGGTTCTGTATGAGTGATGCATTAAGCTATTTAATTAGTAAGGTAACTGTAAGGTTTGTTTAGCTAATGTGAAACATAAAAAAAAAAAAAATGAAATAGAATTAAATGAGAAAACATTATTCTTTTTGAATGTAATATTGAGTTCTCAAAGAGCTCTTGATTGTTTATTTGTTTTTAATTCTAAATTGCTATTAAGTGTCAGTTTTATAAATTTTATGTTGCACTGCATGGCCTTATAAGCAGATTTTAATTCTAGTGTATTTAATCAGTCTCAGGTCTATTCCAATTCTGTTTGAAGGGTTTTAAAGGCCTTCATGTACTATTGCTCAAAGGTTCTCAAATGCAATGAATAGGCTTTTTCCTAATCCTTGAAAAGACAGCAGCTTTTTCCTACATATATATTTTTTGATAACAACAGCTCAAATATAAGCTTGATCTAGATATGTATTTTTTTTATTATTATTACTATTTCTTTTCATTGCATGACTAATTTACAGGTTTATTAATACAGTGATTCTCATTCATTAACCATGCCTACACCAAATTGTGTGAAATCTGTGAAATCTGTGTAAGCACATTTTTATACAGAAATCTTGATTCATTAATAAATTTGCACTAAAATGTATTCTAAATTTATGATTTAATTTAGAGACACCACTGTGTTAAAGATTTTATCTATATGTCTATGTAATTAATATATTTGTCTATCCAATACATTTGAACTTCTCCAGTCAGTTCTTTTACTGTTGTTCATGTCTCAGCTATATACAACTGTGAACACATCTTTCATTTAAACTGTTGTGTTACTTATTTACTCATTCAAGTTGTATTATGGCAATGCAGATATGGATCTTTGAAAAAAATTACAAATTGCCATTTGTGATTGTATTTCAAAGCTATTGTTTCTAAATAAAAATGTTGAGAAGCTCAAGACTATGCATATTTTATGAGGACTTAGTAAAGGAAGTTACAAATTACTGTCAGGATAATTTAATATCAGTCACAACTTTAATAAGGGGTTACATGTAAGAAAACTTTGTTATGGAGTGAAAGTAGTAAAGGTACCTTTGAATGTAAATTTCTTGTAGAATGTTTTCAAAATAGAATATTAAATATATAATATGTATTGAAAATATCATTTTGTAGTCCGCAGGTTATAGTACGCAAAGGTTAAAGGAGAAGTTCACTTCCAGAACAAAAATATACAGATAATTTACTCACCCCCTTGTCATCCAAGATGTTAATGTCTTTCTTTCTTCAGTTGTAAAGAAATTGTTTTTTTGAGGAAAACATTTCAGAATGTTTCTGCATGGATGGGAGTTTTTCAACATACCCTAACTGCCTTGAACCGGAATACACAGAGTACACGCAGACCTAGACAAGCATTTGAGATTAAAAGTATATAAATTGTCAATTTAAGACTCTTCTTCCTCAGCTGGTATTGTTTAGAGCCCTTTGAAGCTGCATTTAAACTGCATTTTGGAATTTGAAACTTGCGGCCACCATAGAAGTCCACTATATGGAGAGAAATCCTGAAATGCTTTCTTCAGAAAACATAGTTACATTATGCCTGAAAAAAGAAAGACATGAACATTTTGGATGACAAGGGGGTGAGTAAATTAGCTGTAATTTTTTGTTCTGGAAGTGAACTTCTTGAAGGCCCTAAATACCAACCTGATAAACAGTCTGTGCTCAGCTATGAAAAGAGAATTGTGGTAAAAAGAAAAATATATACATGTAATGTATAATGGTTGAATATTAATGTACTTCCAGAGATATCACCTCATAAAAGTGTAGAAAAGAAAAACACAGGACATTTATCTTTCTCTTGGGTAGTGAATACAAAACACTCTTCACTGAAGAGAGCTTTTCTCTATCTGTTCAGAATATTTGATCATATTTAATATTTCATTTTAATTTCATTAATCTGTATTTTTCAGTTTACTGAAAGGTACCACAGTCATGTAATATAGGGCAAAGGTGCTTCAAAAATAGTTTTTCTGCTTTTCTTGGACCTCATTTTGTTGCTGCTCTCAGTGACTATATGTTTACACCTTAACCTTGCTAACTTGGCTATGCCTGTATAAACAAAATGTCTGTGAAGAATTCACTGTTGATTAGCCAGAAAATACTTGTTTTTTTTTTGGTTTGGTTTACTTGAAGGACTGCAGTTAAAAGAGAGATTCATGTTCATGAAACACATTAATGTGCTTTTCCTGGAATGTCAATACGGTATCTTAACACTCCAAAACCTCCTAAGAATTTGGATTAATTTCAATCACACTTACCTAAAGACTGGTGCAAGTTGTCACACAGGCAAGTTGACACAGTGTATTCATATACTAGACTTACTTATTGATGACATGCTTCCAGCCAGTCTGTCTGCTTCTATTCCTCTATAACCAGACCTTCTGACTAATGGCAGAAGTTCTGCCAGTTTTTCTTCGGCGAGACGTCTGAGGCTGAGACTAGCCAGCTTCCAGGTCTGGATTCCACAATAGAGTTCATAGTTTCGAACTGGTTCTAATCTGATTATGTGTGCTCATCAACAAAACGAGTGCATCACATTCATAGGTTCTGAGGCTTTGTTAATTCCCATACCTACTCAAACCCTGAACCTACCCTTAAAATGATGCCACTATAGTGTTGGTAGCACAGTCTGATAGGTAGCATTAGAAATCAGAAAAACAGGTCCAGTAGAGTGGGGGGAATCTGAGGCAAATTGTTATAATGGACGTTTGTAAGGTTGTGTTTGTAGCAGTAGGACCAGCCAATTCCTGAAAAGGATGCAGTTTATACATGTTCTAAATGGCCGGACGTGTCTCATTTTTGTTGGTGAAATGCCATCTCAGAACCAACGAACAGCATTAATTTCTCATCTAAAATTAAACATACCCTGTGTCAGTGACAGTCTTTGCTTAATTTGAATGTCTTGGGCATGGTTATGATTTAGGCTAGACTGCATCCCATTATGACTCAGGGTGGTTTTAATGCTAGTCACATCATATTAAGTAGGAGTTATTATGTTGATTCAGCAATATCTGTTGAGGTTAGGCACTGATGAGGTGATCTAAGTGCTGCAGTTTTATTAACAAACACAAAGATAATCCAACCAAAGCATTAATTCAAAAACAGAGCTATAAGACAAGCAACAACTTACAGTTGGATGCAAAGACAGCAGTCTACTGAAACAGTGGTAAACATGGATACAAAATGGGTGTTTGAAATCACCCCCATCCATCTTTTTTTCTGTGCCCCATGACACTTTGCCCGAATCATGGGAGTAATTCTGTTAAACTGCAAACAGTTCACAGCAAAAGGTACACTCTATGAATGCAATAATAAGCATTTTCAAAAACTGGGTACAATGAGGTGACATTATTCTACTCATCCTTCAACCATCAATCACTAAAAGGAAATTTAAACGTGTCAGCATTAACAAATTACTTTTAACATACCATGAATAACCCCAAATAAATATCACTGCAGTATGCAGTTGAAGTCAAAAGTTTACATACACCTTGCAGAATCTGCAAAATGTTAATTATTTACCAAAATATGAGGGATCATACAAAATGCATGTTATTTTTTAGTACTGACATGAATAAGATCACATAAAAGATGTTTACGTATAGTCCACAAGACAAAATAACCCAGCCGGCACATGACCGACCTTCAACGTTGAAATATGGTTGAAGTAAGGTCAGTTGTTGTTTCAACGTTGAAACAACGTTGATATTACGTTGAATGCTAACCAGTTGAAGCCCAGTCAACACAAGACCGAAATTCAACATTAAAATATGGTTGAAGTGACATCAGTTGATGTTTTAGTGAAACAATACCTTAAAATGTAAAATGGTTGAAATAGGTTTAAAATTACTTGAAAATCAATGCTGAAATGAGCGTGTATACCTTCAAAAACAAGTGTTTAACTTAAATAATAATAATAATAATAATAATAGTAATATAATAATGAAATAATGTGTAATGCTAAATGATCTGCTATGCTGCTATAAGATCTGTATGTTGAATCATGTCTTCAAAATTTCTGCCTTTCAAATTATTATTATGATCATTATTATTTCGTGAAACCTATTCTAAAATATAAATGTACATGTTAAAATATAATTATTATCATTAACAACAATAAAACTAAATACATTTCGCTACCATGCTGAGACAATTCCTATTGGTTGTTTTACCTAACTGCTTTGATCATGATTGATTAATGTGGCTGTCATCCAGGACACTGGCCAGTGAAACTGTGCACGCCTTTTCATGTTTGAAAATACGACCGTTACATCGTCTTTGTGTGTGAGGCTGTGAGCTGCTCATAGACTGTATCACAAATTTTTATTTTGAGCGAATCAGAGTTGTGAACTGTCAACGCGGAGAACAAAAAACGCAACACAGAGGAAGTAGATGTGATCTGCGAGGTCCTGCAAACACACAGTACTTGCTAAATCAGGTAAGAAAATAAATGTTTATTATTACCTTTCAAAAATAGTACAAGAGTTTACAAATGGGTAAAGGACATGTAACCTGCAGAAGTGAAATACCTGTGTGTGTATGTGTGTGCGTGCGTATGTGTAATGCTTTATCACAGATGTTAAAAGTTAGATGCCAATTGCAATTAGCATATTAGCACGCTAGCCATATTCGATGTTATGTGTTGCTGGTATTTGTTAATGTCTGTCTTTCAGAGATTCACATGTGAATGCTATGCATTACTGTAGGTGTGTTTACATTTTTAAATGTATAATAACAGTCTCAAACATGACATTATGTTTTTGTTTTCTGAATGTCATATAGTGGCAAATGTCTTATAATTTAAATGAATTAAGATTTTTCAATGGAATGGTATAAAACGAAATACAGCTTTTTAAGAACTTTTCAGTAAACCATTTATTCTTTCCCCTTGTAGAGTCATTAAGGATCCAGCTTATTATTGGCAGTTTGGTAAGGAATTGCATATCTGCTGTTTATCTGCTATTATTGAACTGTAAAGTAATTTTTGTATTCAGTGTTTTCAGTTAAAGATATTTCACAGTATCAAAGTTGATGTTTATGAGTATTTATTTTTGGTGTTTTTGTTTATACAGGTCAGTACAGAGAGTGCACAAGTGGGAGAGAGAGGAGGGGACGGCATCAGAAAGGACCTAGAGCTGGGACACTTTCAAGGATCACCCAAAGCACAACCACACTATATGCACAAGGCTGTTGGATCTAACGTTTTATCAGAATTTGAAGAAACATTTCTGCTTAAAATATTAAATGCATTTCATTTAAGGCAGGGTTTTCCTGCATAAAGAATTTTAAGGTGACTGCTGTTATACCCCTTCACCACCAACTTGGTTTCTGTTGCAGGTTCCATTCTCAAACTGTTCTATTTCCACTGCACAAATCTCTTGTAATGAGACACATTTGTAAACCTGGATTCACAGAACTATAGTTATCCACCAGAATAAAAGATCAAGTGGTTTCAGTCAAAAAAGGTTTCTTTTGTAAGTGCAGCGCAAAATATATATGTTATTGCACAACATACAAGAGTCCTTAACCCTCTGGGGGTCTAAGGGGGTTTTTGAGAAGTTTTGACATACCCTGACATTTGTGTTTTTTCAGTGTCTTAACAAAATTCACTACCAGTCAAATGTTTTTGAAAAGTTGTTGTTGTTTTTTTCTGCTCACCAAGCCTACATTTATTTGATCCAAAATACAGCAAAAGCAGTAATATTGTGAAATATTTGTACTATTTAAAATAACTGCTTTCTATTTGAATATATTTTAAACTGTAATTCCTGTGATCAAAGCTACATTTTTAGCATCATTACTCCAGATATGCAGTGTCACATGATCCTTCACTATAATATGCTGGTTAGCTGTTCAAGAAACATTTGTTATTATTATTATTTTAATTATTATTATTATTTTAATTATAATTATAATTATAATTATTATCAATATTTAAACAGTTGAGTACATTTTTTTTAGGATTCTTTGATAAATAGAAAGATCCAAAGATCAGCATTTACTTAAAATCAAAAGCTTTTGTAACTGTCATGGTTCATGGGCTCACTGACTCATTCTCGCTCTCTGTGTGTGTGAGTGTGTGTGTTGGGAGTGTGGGTTTTGGCTCTTCAGCTTCACATCCCCATTGTTCCCCTCAAAAGATTTCGGTCAACATTGCTCACACCACCGGCCAGATAACCCTCATCACATCCGGAAACCACTCAGAAAGGATTACCCTTCTGCTCACTTCATCCCCACTGGCCCCTGTTGTCCTTGGACATCCTTGGCTGGTCCACCACAATCCCAGGGTGTACTGGGGTCACAATTCTGTTTCTGCGTGGAGTGACTCCTGTTATGCTTCTTGTCTTGTGTCTGCTTGTTCGTCTGTGTCTTGTTCTTTGTTGCAGAATGAGCCGGTGAACCTGTCTAACGTGCCTAAGGAGTACCTGGACCTGAAGGAAGTGTTCAGTAAGTCCAGGGCTGCTTCTCTTCCTCCGCATCGTCCCTATGACTGTGCTATAGATCTAGTGCCAGGTACATCTCCACCTAAGGGCAAGTTATACTCACTTTCTACTCCTGAGAGGGAGGCCATGGAGAAATATATTTCTGATTCTCTAGCAGCCGGGTTCATTCGTCCTTCCTCCTCTCCCGCTGGGGCAGG
The DNA here is from genome assembly GCF_022985175.1 of Labeo rohita. Lineage (NCBI taxonomy): Eukaryota > Metazoa > Chordata > Actinopteri > Cypriniformes > Cyprinidae > Labeo > Labeo rohita. The sequence goes on along the minus strand of NW_026129487.1, from coordinate 8,374 downwards.
GTTTTTTTCGTGGGTAAAAAGGATGGGTCCCTTTATCCACCAGAATAAAAGATCAAGTGGTTTCAGTCAAAACTGTAAGTGCTGCGGAAAATATATATGTTATTGCACAACATACAAGTGTCTTTAACCCTCTGGGGGTCTAAGGGGGTTTTTGAGAAGTTTTGACATACCCTGACATTTGTGTTTTTTCAGTATCTTAACAAAATTCACTACCAGTCAAAAGTTTTTGAAGAGTAAGTTGTTGTTGTTGTTGTTTTCTGCTCACCAAGCCTACATTTATTTGATCCAAAATACAGCAAAAGCAGTAATATTGTGAAATATTTGTACTATTTAAAATAACTGCTTTCTATTTGAATATATTTTAAACTAATTCCTGTGATCAAAGCTACATTTTTAGCATCATTACTCCAGTTATGCAGTGTCACATGATCCTTCACTATAATATGCTGGTTAGCTGTTCAAGAAACATTTGTTATTATTATTATTTTAATTATAATTATAATTATTATCAATATTTAAACAGTTGAGTACATTTTTTTAGGATTCTTTGATAAATAGAAAGATCCAAAGATCAGCATTTACTTAAAATCAAAAGCTTTTGTAACTGTCATGGTTCATGGGCTCACTGACTCATTCTCGCTCTCTGTGTGCGTGAGTGTGTGTGTGTGTGTGTGTGTGTGTGTTGGGAGTGTGGGTTTTGGCTCTTCAGCTTCACATCCCCATTGTTCCCCTCACTCAAAAGATTTCGGTCAACATTGCTCACACCACTGGCCAGATAACCCTCATCACATCCGGGAACCACTCAGAAAGGATTACCCTTCTGCTCACTTCATCCCCACTGGCCCCTGTTGTCCTTGGACATCCTTGGCTGGTCCACCACAATCCCAGGGTGTACTGGGGTCACAATTCTGTTTCTGCGTGGAGTGACTCCTGTTATGCTTCTTGTCTTGTGTCTGCTTGTTCGTCTGTGTCTTGTTCTTCGTTGCAGAATGAGCCGGTGAACCTGTCTAACGTGCCTAAGGAGTACCTGGACCTGAAGGAAGTGTTCAGTAAGTCCAGGGCTGCTTCTCTTCCTCCGCATCGTCCCTATGACTGTGCTATAGATCTAGTGCCAGGTACATCTCCACCTAAAGGCAAGTTATACTCACTTTCTACTCCTGAGAGGGAGGCCATGGAGAAATATATTTCTGATTCTCTAGCAGCCGGGTTCATTCGTCCTTCCTCCTCTCCCGCTGGGGCAGGGTTTTTTTCGTGGGTAAAAAGGATGGTTCCCTGTGACCGTTTATTGACTACCGAGGGCTGAACAACATCACGGTAAAGAATACCTATCCTTTGCCGTTGATGTCTTCAGCCTTCGAGCGGTTGCAGGGAGCCTCCATTTTCACCAAATTGGATTTACGCAATTAAGGTTAAGGCTGTGGTGGATTGGCCAACTCCAGAGGTTTCTGGGGTTTGCCAATTTCTACCGGCATTTTATTCGCAATTTCAGCCAACTAGCCTCACCTCTGACCGACTTGACCTCTGCCAAGACGACATTCAGGTGGTCTAGCGCAGCCGATTCTGCCTTTACCAACCTCAAGAGCCGCTTGGTTTCGGCTCCCATCCTCGTAGCCCCTGATCCCACACGTCAGTTTGTGGTGGAGGCTGACGCGTCGGAGGTGGGGGTAGGTGCGGTTCTTTCCCAGCGCTCTGCCTCGGACGACAAGATGCACCCCTGCGCTTTTTTTTCTCAACGTTTGTGACCTGCTGAACGCAATTACGATATTGGTAACAGGGAGTTGCTGGCAGTCAAGTTGGCGTTGGAGGAGTGGCGTCACTGGCTAGAGGGTTCGGAGGTACCCTTTATCGTTTGGACCAATCACAAGAACTTAGAGTACATAAGATCCGCCAAACGACTCAACTCCAGGCAGGCACGGTGGGCACTTTTTTTCAGTCGCTCTGATTTTTCCATTTCCTACCGTCCAGGTACTAAGAACATCAAGCCTGATGCGTTATCCCGTATTTTTGATCATTCCGAACACCGACCCTCTCCTGAGAGCATTATACCTGGGAGACTCGTGGTCTCTACACTCTCTTGGGAGATCGAGTCAAAGGTCCGCATGGCGTTAGAAGGGGTAACGCCCCCACCCGGGTGCACACCGGGTCAACTATTTGTGCTGGAAGGATTACGGTCCGACGTTATCCGATGGGGTCACTGTTCCAACATAGCTTGCCATCCAGGAGTCAATCGTACTAGTTTTCTGGTTAAGCAATGGTTCTGGTGGCGTTCTATGGCTCGTGACATCCGGGATTTTGTTTTGGCTTGTTTGGCTTGTTTGGCTTGTGCGTGTGGTAAGACTTCCAATCGACCCCCAGAGGGGCTATTCAACCATTGTCAGTCCCTTCGAGACCCTGGTCCCACATCGTGCTCGATTTCGTTACTGCCCTCCCACGCTCCCAGGACAATACGGTTGTTTTAACTGTAGTGGACCAGTTCTCGAAGGCGGCTCATTTCATTCCCTTGCCTAAATTACCATCTGCCAAGGAAACAGCAGTTACTGTAGTTAATCACTTCTTTCGTATACGGGGGGCTTTCTTCCAAGGATATTCCGCTCCGCTCCGTTTCCAACAAGTTAGCGCCCAAATTCATTGGCCCGTTCACTGTCACTAAGATCATTAGCCCAGTGGCAGTCCGCCTCAAACTTCCTCCAGCGTACAGGAGAATTCATCCCGTTTTCCATGTCTCCAAATTGAAACCTGTTTTTCACTCACCCATTAATCCACCAGCTCTGGTTCCCCCACCGCCGCGTCTCGTAGACGGGGAACCCACCTATTCGGTAAATCGTATTCTGGACTCCAGGCGGAGGGGACGCGGATTCCAGTACTTGGTGGACTGGGAAGGTTACAGTCCGGAGGAGAGAAGTTGGTTTCCGACCAGGGACATTTTGGATCACTCCCTTATTGATGATTACAATCAACGGGTAGGCTCGCCTGGGAGGGCCAGGAGGCGCTCCTAGGAGGAGGGGTACTGTCACGGTTCATGGGCTCACTGACTCATTCTCGCTCTGTGTGTGTGTGTGTGTGTGTGTGTGTGGCGATTAATTGTTAGCGTGTTGCGCCAGCTGTCTGGCTCAGCTATTTAACACCTGTGTTTCCGTCCTGTGTTGTCAGATCGTTTGTTTCCGTTTGGATGTCAAAGTTTATGTTACAGTTTCTCCACTCCCGGATTCTCTGCCTGTATGCTGTTCTGGTTCATTTCCTTTCTCCTGGATTATTCTCGGATGTGTGGCTGCCCATTCGCGTCCCTGTGCTACTCGGTGTCCTGATCATCCTCTCGCTTCACGTCTTGTTCTGTTTATTGCTTCTTTCAATAAACTGTTATATTTTTGCACTCGCTAACTGAATCCCGTCTGGTGATTATGACAGTAACATATACCATATAACATACCATACTATTCAAAAGCTTGGAGTCTATTTTGAGAAATTAATGATAAAAATAAAATAAATTTATTCAGCAAGGATGCTTTAAATTGATCAGAAGATAATATGTGATGAAAAAGACATTTATAATGTTACAAAAGATTTCTATATCAGATAAATGCTGTTCTACTTTTAATTCATAAAATAATTTTACTGAGCTGTTTTTAACATGTTTTTGAGCAGCAAATTGGAATATTAGAATGATTTCTGAAGGATCATGTGACTGGATCATGAGTAATTGTAACGGAGACTCCAGGGAAGCGTGATAGATCCAAGTGCAAGCTTTATTACACAGATCGTAGTCAAGACAGGCAGTGTCGATCACCAAACAAACAGTAATACGTAGGCGAAACAATAGCGTAATCCAGAAAAACAGGCAGAACGTCAAAATACCAGTGAGCAGTTCAAAAGTAACAAATAAACAAGGCAATGGAACAAGGCAAAACAATGACTAAGAAACAAAACCGTGGCAAGAACAAAACAAGGCAATGAAACAAGATAAACGCTTAGTAGAGTCCGCACAGCAAAACAATACTTCGCGGTATCTGTTTGGTATAGGCCTCCTTTTATGGCCACCAAACAGGAAGTAACCAAGGAGGCAGCAGAGGGAGCAGCAACAGTCAGACAATGGGTGAGGGCTCCCTCTGCTGGCGTGGCGTTACAGTAATGATGAAAAAAATTCTGCTTTGACATCACAGGATTAAATTACATTTTAAAATATATTCAAATAGAAAACATTTTAAATAGTTTTTTTGTTTTGTTTTGTTTTGGGTTTTTTTTGCTGTACTTTGGATTAAATAAATGCAGGATTGGGGAGCAGGACTGGGGAGCAGAAGAGATGTCTTGGGGAAAAAAATGCTGTTAGAAAACTAAAACTAACTTCTAGTGGTAGTGTATTATGTCTATAGTCTGTATTCATCACAAACTGGGCTGCAATTATATGTGAGCAGCATTAATGTATTTGTATTATATTTGGGTTCTTTTACAGGTTTTTAAAAATAAACATCTAAGTATCTTCTGTACTGTAGCTTCTTCATTTTGTTAAAAAGTTTACACCCCTAGCTCAATAAAGTTCACAATAGTTTTGAACACCAGATGGCAGCTGTGCTCTGTTTAAGGGTGTAAGGGCCATTTCGGACACAGCCAAACAAGGTCAAACAGGTACCAGGTACACCTCTTCATAGCAATGGTATTCCCTGATGGCAGTGGCCTTTTTCAACAGAATATCAAACCTTGCTACAGTGCATGCACACCTGTGTAGTTCATGACCTGGCGGGTCAGTGCTTTTTAGGACCAACAGCATATTAAGCAGGTGGTCTTCAATTCATTTAGCACGTTATTTTTCAATTCATTTAGCACGTTTTTAATCAAAAGCAACTTACAAATGAGGACTACAGCAAACTTCATGCTAAGGAGGCAACATGTTACTCATCAACCACAGGATTCTGGAGAGAGTGTAAGTGTTTTTCTACAATAGACTCCAAACCCAACCACAGCCCTTTGTTTTAACCAAGAATGAGCTTTAGCTAAGGTTTAGAGGGAGATCTGTGGGCAATACCACAGATACAGTCAGGTCCATATATATTTGGACACAACACAATTTTCCTAATTTTGCCACTAGAATAGATTTAAAAATCAAGATGAAACAATCAAGATGAATTTGAAGTGCAGACTTAAAGCTTTAATTTAAGGGGTTGAACAGAAATATAACGACCTATTAGACTTACGAATTACAAACATTTTTATATACAGTCCTCTCATTTTCAGGGGCTAAAATATAATTGGACAAATAAATATAATCATAAATAAAATGTTCATTTTGTTGAGAATCATTTGACTTTAGCAATGATTGCCTTAAGTCTGGAGCTCATGGACTGGGTTTCCTCCTTTGTGATGTTTTGCCAGGCATTCACTTCAATCGGGTTGAAATCAGGAGATTGACTTGGCCATTGTAAAATATTCCACTTTGACCTTCAAAAACTCATGGGTTGCTTTTGTTTGTATGTTTTGGGTCATTGTCTATTTGTACTATGAAGTGCCATCCAATCAACTTTGCTCCATTTGATGTTTCACAGATGATGACGTATGCTTTGGGTCATGAGCTGTTCCAAGCCTTCTCCATACTTTTCACCTCATTCTGGTACAGAATCTTAATTTTAGCCGTCCTAAATAATGCTTTTTCAGAAGTGTTCTGGCTTTTTTAGATGTTTTTTGGCAAAGTCTAATCTAGCCTTGTTGCACCTTGTGGTGAACCCTCTGTATTTGCTCTCGTGAAGTCATATCTTGATTGTAGACTTTGAGAGTGACAAGCCTACCTCCTGGAGAGTGTTCTTTACTTGGCTGGATGTTGTGAAACGGTTTTTCTTTACCATGGAGAGGATCATCCCATCATCCACCACTGTTGTCCTCTGTGAATGTCTAGGCCTTTTTTATGTTGCTGAGCTTACCAGTGTGTTCTTTTTTTCTTTTCTTAGAATGTACCAAACTCTTGATTTGGCCATGGTCCTTTGAAACGTATTCAAAGTACAGTTATATACTAAGCCTTAGATATTTGAATATGGTGTTAAAGGAGAACTCCACTTCCAGAAAAACAATTCACAAATAATTTACTCACGCCCTTGTCATCCAAGATGTTTATGTCTTTCTGTCTTCTGTCGTAAAGAAATTATGGTTTTTGAGGAAAGCATTTCAGGATTTTTCTTCATATAATTGACTTCAATTGTGCCCCCCACACTCAAAAAACTATTTTTTTTTGTTTGTTCAATTTAATTAATTAAAATGAGAAGATATGACTTAAATATTGAATAAAATCATTTGAGCTTAATTGAATTTAATTTAGTCAACATAATTTAGAGAAAAATAGGTTTACAATTTTTTTTCTAGTTGAGTCAACATGAACATTTTTCGTTAATCATAACCGGATGTACGTCGTCAGCCGAAACGGATGAAGAAGCACTGTTCAGCGCCAAAAGAACATGTGAGGTAAGTGTTACTTTTTTAATCTATCACCATCCATGTACTTAATGAACAAATTAACTTAAAATACGAATATTAATTTCATGCTGCATGTCAGAAAATAATGTTATTCAAGAATTGTGTGAAAATAGCTAACTTAGAGTGTGTTTAATAATAATTGACGTTGGGCTTTAGGTTGCAGCTATTAATGTTTAATCATCCATTTTGACTAACAGCGTAACATAGCATGGTAAACTACAATGTGTAAGAGGAACAAAGAGGACACAAAACCTATCAATATTTTCAGTAAAGTTACTGTTAATTAATGAACGAACCAGGGTCGTAAGCACCACCCCCCGATAATTAGAAATGGCCAAATTGTCCCCTCAATTTTAAGCTGATACTATACTCTGCATTCAGCTGCTGTTAGGATGATTGAAAGTTTAGACATATTCATATATTCGAGGTCTCCCTCAACCGTATATATCTTATCGCTCATCGATGTCAAAATAATTAAAAAATAAAAATAAAACGGGCAGTAGATTAGCCACCTGTAGCGCGTTCATTGGTAACCTTTCCACTCCCGGGCTTTTTTCAAGCTGCGCGTGGCAAATAACCTCGGAGACCCGAGTTGCAAGGACAGTATCAAAATGCTATTTCATTGTTGGGCCAGTGTTAAGAAATAATCTCATTTAGATCGCAGTACTAATTATTTTAGTCATTTTGCGCAGAAACGGGTTTAAAAAGTCTTTTTAAAACTCTCCGGTATACTGATGCAAAACATGGGAATGAGCTGTGGTGTCAACCGGTCTCTGCAAGGTAAAAACGTGACGTTTCTCCAAGCGTTTGCATGTTCTGTCGACCGACATAAATGTTACTAGGTTGTCAAAAGGAATAATCGACTGTAATGATTCTGATGAAATGGACGGCCTGTACACTGTGCTAACTAATCTGTACCAGATAACTTTTTCCTTTGTATTTCTTTGTACATAAATTATATGGCGTTTAAATGTTTCATATACCGCACAATCTGTGTTTTAATAATTATAAACAAAATTTCATAATCATGTCGTTACATTAGCAGGAAGCTGATGTTCCTCACTCTTAAGTTATAGCATGGTGTCAGAAATACACTCTTTTAATATTACACTCTTAAAACACATTTAATATTTATATTAAGTTGTACATTTAAATGTTTTAGGATATATTTTTTCCACAACCAGACTGTTATTTGTACAAACTTTTGCATGTGTGCAAGGTTTTTGATTTGGTTAAAACTTCTTTCCTGTTGTGATTTTGTTTTAGATTGTAGTAGACACTCATCAAAGTATTGGAACTGTTTTTAAGTGACTACAGGTAAGTTCAAATTCTTTATTTAATATTAGAGCATGTTAGTCATGTGCCAGCCACTATAGTCTATACATTTTAGCAGAATTTATTTTTTTGCATACATTTGCGTCAGTGCCCCTCTCGATTAATAACATTCAGGACATGTTGCACAGACGTAACATTATTGTTCAAAAAGCAGTTATACAGGAAATTTCTTTTTTATATTTATTTTTTTTAAAAATATATTTTAAAATTATTTTTTTATATTTAGGCTTGGTTATAATTTCTATCCTGTTTTTTTTTTTTTTTTTTTTTTTTAGTACACTGTTATTTTATCAAGTATTGGAATTGCTTTTAACTGACTAGAGGTAGGTGCAAATTTATTATGTAATAATGGTCCAGAAATTCTTAACCCCCCCACCCAATTATTTTTTAAATTTTTGTCCTAAAGTGCATGTGGAAGTGTAAACAGTGTACTGCTGTGGAATCCAGTAGGCCTGGTTTGCTTAAACATTACAGACTAAAGCACAGACATTATACTTGTAGCAGGCATTATCCATGTCCATATTTGACTTGTCGGTGTACCTTCAAAACATGGAATAGCCTTTATATACATTTAAGTAGAGTCCAC
>NW_026129486.1:44867-52508 GCF_022985175.1 Labeo rohita | reverse complement strand
AAGCAGTAGAATTGACCAAAATGCTGGTGACATTCAATCTTTTGTAAACAAAAAGTTCAGCAAAAAATTTTCGTGCTTATGTTTACATATCCAACAACATGCAGATAATGTAATTATTAGTGTATCTGATGGTGAAATGTACTCACTTGAGTATCTTCAGCTCACACACAGGATTCTTCAGTCCCTTACAGATCTCTTTGATTCCTGAGTCCAGCAGACGACTGTTGTTCAGGTCCATCTCTTTCAGGATGGTTTTGGAGGAGAGAACAGTAGCTAGAGCTAAACAGTTTTCTCTGTCAGCTTACAATTATTCAGCCTAAACACAAAACAGCATTAAAATTTATTCAGCGCATATTTAACACACATATTCAACACACTTCATATCTACTCCACGTACAATTGGAAGTTCTTTATAATGAACAAACAGAGACGTTATAATGTATTAAGCATGTTCACTCACTTCATTTTTTCCACTTTGCTATGAGAGTCCATCAAAAGAGCAGAGAGTTTCTCCCCACCCAGATCTCCTAATTTATCTTCACTCAGATCCAGTTCTGTCAGAACTAATGGATTTGTACCTAGTACTTCAGTGAGGTACCCACACGCCTCCTGTGCAGTAGGGCTTTTCAAAAACCTAAAGGAGGTAGAAGAGAACTTAGATTAGATAATCATGCTATAATTTCATGTCATTTGCAGCTTTCATCCTTCTTATGGGCCCAATGTAATATTAATGTCATTGTTATTATGACTGCCTCCACTTCTGCTGAGAAAATATAATTATACAAAAGAAAACGTGATTTCCAGACTCATGAAATTCAGCTGTGTGATGAAACAGAATTTCAGTAAATTCTACTTTCTCATTTTAAATTTAAAATATAAGTATCCATTTATCTTCTCCACATAGTTGCATAGCTGTGACTCCATTTCTTTGAAATATTTGAAGAAAATTATCACCTGATGGTCTTTAATTTACAGCATTCACCCTGCTGTAAATCAATGAGCCCCTCCACTCCTGACTGTCCAGGATAATTTCCTCTAAGATCCAGCTCTGTCAGGTGTGAGTTTGACTTTAGAGATAAAGTCAAAGTTTTATATCCTTCTTCTGTAATACTACAATCTGCAAGTCTATATAGATATATAAAAAAAGATTGATTAAATGACATCATCTGCTTCAATTAAATTTATATAATAGCTATATAAATCCGGGCTCACACTACAGGATTTTTAAAATCCTAACCGACTGTGAAATCTGGTTGCAGCACACACATAAGGAGAATCTTTGCAGATTATCTTCCCTGAAATCTTAAAAATGCACACACTACAAGATTTGAAAATTGTGGCGCATCACACGCTACAAGATATTATTACGATTATCATGACGGAGGGAGCGTCTCACGTGATCTTATGCAACAGATCATCATTTCAGCAACTAATGTTTAAAAATGTTAGTTAGCGTGCTATAGCAGCTTTATGCATAGGCGGAGTTTCACTTTTATGCGTGGGGGGCACCCACTGGCAGACGAGCCAGCAGGACTGTTTTTTAGCCCATATGTTCCACATTTCTTATATTTATGTAACATATATTTCACATTAGAATACATTTACAATTAACAATGACTGCTGTACAAAGAGTAAAAAGAGTGTGGTCAGGTGAAACAGACAAGGCGATGGTGGAAGATTTAGTTTAGAAACGAAACGCAAAAGCTCCTGTTTGGCAATGTTTTTCATTTTGAAAAACCTGTTGACTTTTGCCGTTTATCTGTGCTGATTTTGGAAGTTTTTTAGAACATTTGTTTCATATTTATTTGGTTCTACAGTGTTTTCTGATTTTTACTTTATTTAAACTTTGTGCAATTTCTTTCTTATTCGTTTTGCTAATACACGTTATGTGTTTCTCATTTGGTTCCACAGTGTTTAAACTTTATGTAGCCTACGTTATTTGTTATTTTATATGAGCCTAGACATATAGCATGGTGTAAGCTATTTTTATTCATTTTGTTAATAAAAGTTCTATTATTGTTTATAGGCTAAGTTAGTGTAATGTTGTATTAACTTGTTGCTTGAATTGCATTTAAGCAACTGATGCCGATTTGCTGCTAATTTAAAAGTGAAAGTAAAATGTGCACAGTGCATTTATGAGCTAGGCATATTTTAAAGCTTAGGACAGTGAGGAAAAGGGGAAACTTAAACAAGCTAAAAACGAACAATTGCTTGACACCAAATCGCCACTGAAATCCAAAGTAACATGCAACTGTCACCGTCACATCCCTAGCAAAAAAGCCGCTTTTTTTTTTTTTTTTTTTTAACCAAAATCTTTCTTTCACTATCTCTTCTGATACATTTTCAGTCAAATCGTTCTCTGTGTGCAGTAAAGAAAGTTTTGAGAATCTGTCCTATGCCATTGAAAATTGGAGCCAGTATACTATTCTGCCCTACAAAGGCAAAAGACCTTAACTCGCTAGAGTGTGAAAATGAGAAAAATGACTTTAAAGTTTTTTATTTGTCCAGCCAAATTAATTATAGGTAGGACACTGGAAATTTGGCAATTAGATGTTTTAGCAATGAAAATTATCTACATTAAAAAATTGTGAGCTCAAACTTGATTTTTACCCCTATTTCGAAGTTAGCGTACTCTGTCTTTGCATGTCTCTGCAAAAAGTGAGAAGTCACACCAACGCAAAATGCGGTAACTTCCTCTGTGTAACGCTAGAGGGAGCCTGAATACCACTAATGGTACTCGTACCACAGTTTGCTATGCTCAGTAACGTAAGAGAACACTAGACATAGCATAATAGTTTTAATATTTATATTGTTCGTAAAGGCAAAACACCATGTAACTTCCAGTCAGCATTGTAACTTTATACTGACGCGTGGCTAAACAAAGGCAGAACGCCCTAACTCAATTTGAGCGTTCCAAACAAAGTCAAAGAGGGGTAACTGGTGATATAAGGTGCTCTGCCTTGGTTTCTCCAGGGGTTTTTGAAGTTACTGTTAAGACAATTCATTATTTTCTCAGAAAAACAACTAAATTGACTCAAGATACTTATACACATGATAAAGGATGTCTTGAATGTCCCAAAAATATCAATAACTCATTTTTGACCAAAATCGAAGTTAAGGTCTTTTGCCTTTGCAGGGCAGTATTCTCATCATAACTGAGAAACTTGTTTCTGATGTAGCCGAACAGCAACTTTGCTAAAGCCGGCAAAATAACGAAAGTCCTCTCTGTCACAAGTTGATGAGTCGTGACTCAGAAGGATATGGGACTTAAATTGAAATTAATTTAGTCTAAAACATACTTATTCTATCCAGTAAAATAATAACATAATACAAACAAAATGAGAAAATGTGAATTCTTTCATTTTTTATGACAAATCATGATTGGCTCCCCCCCTCCCAGTGTTACTACAAAAACATAAGCAGTTTCCTCCATCTCCACTATCCAATGGACCGTACAGCAGCTGTTTTGCGGTCGCGCATTGGCTGTTGTAAAAGTACTGACGTAATCATAGCCGTGATCATCCCGATTTAAAATCCTGAATATCAAACATGTTGATATGATCGGGGCGGCCCCGATTTGTGTGAGAGCAGATCGGGAGTATCCTGTAGTGTGAGCCCGGCTTAATAGCTGGTAATTTTCCTCTGTCCCTGTTTTGTGTGTTCCTTCTCATTACTTACTGATTGTTTGCACCTGTGTCTTGTTAGTTCAAGCCACATCATAATTCTGAGATGAGAACATGTGACATTCTACTCTATCTGAATTATGTTTTTCTATGGCAAAACTATCAACAGCAAAGCCCTCATGAACTCGTAATTACAACTTGTGTAATGTATATTCACAAACAGACATGTACATAAATGAAAATACACACTTCAGTTTTTCTAATCTGCATTGTGCATTTTCCAACAGAGGACAGATTTTCTCAATTCCTGTGTTCTGTAGTTTATTTCCACTCAGATCCAGTTCTATCAAGTTTGAAGGATTTGAATTAAATGCTGAAGTCAGAGCAGCACAACCTTCTGCTGTAATGCTGTTATTATTCAGCCTGCAGACACAGAAAACAAAGACAGGAAACAGTATTCAGTTTATCTCAAAACCTTCTTTAATAAACAACGACAAAACAAGTGAAAATATAACATCAAAATAATGTTGTATTTGAAAGCCATTTTACATACAGAAATATTAAACTATGTACAATACTCACATCAATGTGTTGAGTTTACAGTGTTTATCCCGCAGTAGAGCAGCGATCTGATCCATTTGTTTGTCTCCTAGGTTCTGTTGTTCTAGATTCAGATTTCTCAGGAGTAATGGGTTTTTACCCACAATTCCAGACACAACCTGACAGGCTTCATCTGCAGCAGGCCCTAAAAACCTGCAGAAGAGAAGATGAAAGATGATTAAATTCAGTTCTCTCCTAAACTTGTTATAATGAACAAATCTAGAAATTACTGCTTAAAACCTATATTAAAACTTAAAAAAAAAAAAACATCCTTAAAAAAACATCCTGTATCCTGTAGTAAATCATTGAGTTTACAGTTTGCTTCATTGAGCTGCTTCCTGATTGTCCAGGATCATTTCCTGTGAGATCCAGCTCTATCAGGTGTGAAGGGTTTGATCCCAGAGCTGAAGCCAGAGCTTTATAACCTTCTTCACTGATACTGCATTTTGAAAGTCTAGAATAGGAATGAAAATGTAACATTAATTGATTATTCTAGAAATTTTCTGAGCAATTTAAATCCATGAAAGGAAACATTCTGTGAGATGGAAGCAAACCAAAAAAGGACCTTTAGTATGTCAGGCATCAACTCACCTGAGTTTCTCTAGTTTACAGCTATTTTTTAGTCCATCAGAGAGAAGCGCCACTCCTGAATCCTGTAGATTATTATTGCTCAGGTCAAGATCCCTCAGACTGCTGGAGTCTGAACTGAGAACTGAAGTGAGAGCTGAACAGCTTTCCTCATTTAGATCACAGTTACTGAGCCTGGATAATAAAAAAAATAAATAATAAATAATAATAAAAATCAACATTATGGATATATAACTATCATTATTGTAGGAAGCAGAAGTGTTGAGAGTTAAGCAGCACCAGAGAAACCAGCAGATTACCAACAAAATTTGATCATTAATGTATTTTTTCCCCAGCCTTTAACAAACATGTCGGATGGGTTGGGGATCTCCCACAAAAGAAATGCTCAATATGTTAAATTACCAGCACGGTTAATTTTATTTTATATTTTGTAATGGTTTAATATAACATTTAATAAATATATAATATATTTTGTGAGTTCTGTTGTGTTGAGTGTAGCTAATAGTGAAATGTACTCACTTCAGTATTTTCAGCTCACACGCAGGATTTTTTAGTCCCTCACAGATCTCTTTGACTCCTGAATTCAGCAGACGACTGTTGTTTAGGTCCATCTCTTTCAGGATGGGTTTGGAGGAGAGAACAGTAGCTAGAACTGAACAGCTCCTCTCTGTCAGCTTACAATTATTCAACCTAAATGCAAAAAAACAAACAAAAAAAAAACCCACTGTAAACACTGGTGACCACAAACCTGAATAGACAGTTCCACAAGGCTTAATTCTTACACTGTTCCTGTTTAACTTCTATATGGTTTTACTAGGCCAAATAATGAAAAGGAACCAAACTGATCATCACAGCTGCAGATGACATTCAGATCTACCTAGGCAATCACCTAGTGACTACAGTCAGTGTATTGATCAAAGTAATGGTTGGATGCACAAATTCTTCCTTTTAAATAAACACAGAAAAACAGTGGTTATTGTAATTGGCAAAAAGGATGAAATCCTCAAGGTTAACCCAAAACTTCGGTAAACCCAGAATTTTGAGGAACACAAAACAAAACATCAAGAATACAGCTGTAATTTAGGATTTCACTAGTCACATCAAGTAATAACTAAATCAGCAAACTATCAACTAAAAATATAGCAAAAAATAGATGATTTTTATATCCCACTACAACTTGATAAAATTGTTTCATGCTTTCACTAGCCAAATGGATTCAATTACCTCACCTACCATCACCTGCCTTCCCAAAAAGACCCTTAGAGAGCTGCAGCTCATACAGAACACAATGCTTCCAGGATTATGACCAGACCCAGAACACCACACTCAGGTTCTAACATTGGCTTCCATGTACATTTAGAATTGCTGTTATAGTATTATTGCCTGTTAATGTATTGAGTGGCCAAGAACTAAGATACAATGAGAATATGATAAATGAATAAAATGGGCAGATCACTCAGATCATTAGGGTTGAGCCAGTTAGAAATACCTAATGGCAAAAATTTAGTTACAAAAATACAATAGATGCATAAAAAAAAAGACTATACAAGCCATTTTATATTTACATACAGAAATATTAAGGTTCAAAACTAAGTTTGTCTATGTTCAACAACACATGGGAATCAGCTTCCAGAAAAGTCAGTAGACACATTCAAATCCAGACTATAAACACTATTTAGTCAAAGTCAAAGTCAACTTTGTCGAATCTGCCGGACATATATACCGGACATACAGAGAATTGAAATTGCGGTAATATTTAGCAGTGTATTATCTGAGCACTTTGCTGCATTTACTGATTGCACTGTATTATTTTATTTCTGTAGTATGAATTTGCATACATGTTCTACATGAATAACCTTGCCTATAAAAACATGTTGACTTACTTCATTTTCTCCAGTTTGCTATGAGAGTCCACCAAAAGAGCTGAGAGTTTCTCCCAGTCCAGGCCTCCTAATTTATTGTCACTAAAATCCACTTCTTTCAGTAATAATGGACTTGAACCCAGAACTTTTGTGAGATAGTCACATGCTTCCTCTGCAGCAGGACTTTTCAAAAACCTACAGAAATTAGAAGACAATTTTGGATTAAATAATCTTGTTGTATTATCTATACCGCTTGCTGCTCCTATCCTGCTTATGGGTGAAGTTCAACATAAATCATTCCCACTAATATGTTTCCATAGTAAGTGTATTAGTGTGAGGTTCCATTTGGTTTTTAGTTGTTCCTATCTTAATTTAAATGTTACTCAGTTGTTACTTCAGTTGCTTAAAGAGAAAATGATATCAGCAAGCATGAAGATATTTTTGTTGTTGTTAAAAGGTAGGAAAAGGGCTTCAATTTTATTCAGAGGCCCAAACTGAGAAAACATAGAACAAAGATATAGCTTCTCAATTGATTGCTATGGAGCATGATTCCAGAAAGGTTATCTGAAATTGAAAATAAGTATTTGAAGTATTTAATCACCTGACATTCTTCAGTTTACACCATCTATCCTGTAGTAAATCACTGAGCTTCTTCACTCCTGTTTGTCCAGGATCATTTCCTGTGAGATCCAGCTCTATCAGGTGTGAAGGGTTTGATCTCAGAGCTGAAGCCAGAGCTTTATAACCTTCTTCCGTGATACTGCAGTCTGAAACTCTGTATATGAAAGAAGCTGTTAGGTATTGCATGTTCTGTGCTAAATAAACAAAATAAAAACACTTAAAGTTAATTAGAGTTGGAGCTGAATTGTGCAGGGCTGCGGCTCTCCAGGACCAGAGTTTGCCACCCCGGCATAGAGCGTGCAAAAGTGTATGCTAATAAAATATAATTTTAAAATTGGCAAATACAT
>NW_026129486.1:23895-44367 GCF_022985175.1 Labeo rohita | reverse complement strand
AATTTAAATGTTACTCAGTTGTTACTTCAGTTGCTTAAAGAGAAAATGATATCAGCAAGCATGAAGATATTTTTGTTGTTGTTAAAAGGTAGGAAAAGGGCTTCAATTTTATTCAGAGGCCCAAACTGAGAAAACATAGAACAAAGATATAGCTTCTCAATTGATTGCTATGGAGCATGATTCCAGAAAGGTTATCTGAAATTGAAAATAAGTATTTGAAGTATTTAATCACCTGACATTCTTCAGTTTACACCATCTATCCTGTAGTAAATCACTGAGCTTCTTCACTCCTGTTTGTCCAGGATCATTTCCTGTGAGATCCAGCTCTATCAGGTGTGAAGGGTTTGATCTCAGAGCTGAAGCCAGAGCTTTATAACCTTCTTCCGTGATACTGCAGTCTGAAACTCTGTATATGAAAGAAGCTGTTAGGTATTGCATGTTCTGTGCTAAATAAACAAAATAAAAACACTTAAAGTTAATTAGAGTTGGAGCTGAATTGTGCAGGGCTGCGGCTCTCCAGGACCAGAGTTTGCCACCCCCGGCATAGAGCGTGCAAAAGTGTATGCTAATAAAATATAATTTTAAAATTGGCAAATACATGCATTGACCCATAATTTAATGCTAATATGTTACTAAAACTATTTGCCCAACAAAGAAATTGTCATTACTCATTTACCCTTGTGTGTGTTTTTTATTTTTTTTTTTCAAAAACAAAGATGTTACGCCTGTTTCACACATACTCCGTCTGCAGTGCGTATGCGTTGCGTATTTTTTTCCGCACCCATGTTAACGGATCAGAGCGTTCACACTGCACGCGGTTGCTGTCCGGCAGTGCATTCCAGATGCGGTGCGTTTGCAGCAGTGCAGCGATCGTTTCGGCACAGAGTCTATTTTTGCTGTGCTGGAATCCGGAACAGCAGATTGTTTGTGGGCAAAATGAACATGGATTGGCATTAAATTGTAATAAATTCATAATTTACACACAATTAATGTGTGATACTTTGTACACAGTAAATTATAAAAATAAATCCAATAAAGAAATAAAGAAAAAAAAAAAAGGAAAATACATAAATGAGCACAGTACTTCTATAAAACTTGCATAATGCGATCAGATATGTTTTTTCCCTACAAAAATGACTTTTTATATCCTTGGAGGGAGAGGGTGAGTTTAATCGCATCAGCCAATCACGTGGCGGAACTACAACTACTCAAAACGAGGTGACATGGACGACACTCGTCTAATTGTGGATTCTTCGGCTATTGGAATGGTGAATGGTATTGTGAATGGTATTGTGAATGGTAAGTTTTCAAATCTTTATTTCTTAAGTGCCATGTTTACGTGTACTTACTTTTGCTTTAGCAACTATCATTATATATAATCGAGGATTGAACCGGAGTCAGTAGCGCACTGCAAACGTGTCCTGTGTGAAAGCACAATGACCGCCTCCTGCTTCTGCACCGCATACGTAACGCACACGGACTGCATACGCACTGCAGACGGAGTATGTGTGAAACAGGCGTTAGACAGAATATTAGTCAAAAAGTAAAACTGAAGTAAATATAGTAACTGAAATAATAGCCTCCAGGTTTCCTAAGGTAATCTAATCAAATCAATGCTATAAATGTGCAGCAAATTAAAATGCAGAAAAGTACATTCATGAAAATACACACTTTAGTTTTTCTAATTTGCATTCTGTGCTTTTCAACAGAAGACAGATCTTCTCTATTCCTGAGTTTCCAAGTTTATTTCCACTCAGATCCAGCTCTATCATGTTGGAAGGATTTGAATTAAATGCTGAAGTCAGAGCAGCACAACCTTCTTCTGTAATATTGTCATTTTTTAGTCTGCAGAGAAAAAGAGAGGGTGAAAGGGAAATCAAAAGACAAAAAGACTAGAAACATTCTTCAGTTTATGTCATTCACAACACACAACTAACAACTAAAGAAGAATAAAAATATATGATGGTTTAACTAATCTTAGTCCTCAGAAAAAGAACCACAATGCCAGTATTTTGTAAATGAAATATCAAACACTATTATACCTTAAGGGTATTTGTAAAGTATTATTACACAGCTCAGTGGAATACTCAATTTTGATTGGTCAGTCACCACATTCCAAGTTTTGATATTCCCAGATATCAAACCAGTAAAAACTTATAACACAGGCTCATCCGGGTAACTGCCTGTAGTCAGACTGTTTGCTTACTGGGAACATTTTTTCTTTGTGAATGCTTTGTGTTTGGTTGGCTAATAAAAGATTTAAACTCAATTATACGATAATCACAATGATTCTTTTGTACACTGTAAAAGATTATAACAACAAACAAACTGGTAAGATTTTGAAACATTTTGTATAAAATCAATATATATACAGTATATATATATATATATTATTTACATGGTGAAATTTTGTGCTATGACTTAGTGTTATTTACATGGTGAAATTTTGACTTGACTTACGTTACCTGACTAAAATTTTGACTAAAATACTACCACTGACTAAAACACTAAAATACTACCACTGGAAAAAAAAAAAAAAAAAAAGGAGAACAGCAGGAAAAGTAACTGAATAATAGAAGATCTAAATGGTGATCATCATTATTTTATCCATTAGAACAAAACATTCCATCCCCCCTTAAAAAAATAAAAAAAAAATAATAATAATAATAATAATAATAATAATAATAAAATAATAATAAATCACATGTAAGCGTCACTACACAGGATTAGGGTGAACAACTACCGAGCCTACAGGTATGTAGAGATCTTTGCTATATTGGTAAGTTAGCTTAAAGGATAAAGCCAACTCTTATTTTATGATGTAGTAATTTTATTTCACAACAACAATTTATATCATGACAGTCATTTTTTGTTATTTTATCTGTTATTAATAATAAGAACCTAGATGCAAGTAACAAACTAAAGGACAGCTACAATAAAACAAAGACACAAATGCAATAAAGAGGGCCCTATAAAATCTGTTTTTTTTTTTCCTAAATTACATTTTCATAGCTTTTGTAGACTATTTTAATGGTTACAATCATGAAAATTGCAGAATTTATCAGCAATTTATTAAAAGTTTAACAAAAATTACATGTTTTTAAGGCCTTATGAAATACGTTTTATTATTTTTCTCAAATTTAGTTTTGGTTGTGAATCTCTGTTTTCCATTAATTTTCTGGATTTTATTTTAATTATTTTCATTACATTTTAATAATCAAAACCATGTCTAATGAACTGATAAAGAATAATTATATTTGCTAAAGAATTAATTTATTATGGGATATTTATTTCTTCTTTTTTTCAGAAATACTGTGTTGTGTATTTACAATATTCTCGTAAATAAATTCTATATATTTTAATATAATATTTTTTTCAAGTAAATATTCCTTAAACATTGTTTTAATAATATTTTTCTTTTTTTATTAATTTTTTTATTGTTAGTAGTAATATCTTTACATTAAGTAATATATTAATATAAAATGCTCAAGAAGTGACTCTCAGAGCAGTTCTAGAGATTATGTATATTGATGCAGCAGAAGCTGAAAAAACACAGCAAGTGTGTGTTATTTTAATGACGAATGTCGAGAGCGCATTATTGTAGCACAAAAGTAGATTAATACAATGCACGAGCATGAATCTCTCCGCTCCCACACAGATTTACGTTGCTTTAGCACAAAACCAGACACGCGCTCTCAGATTCACACTGCTCTTGCCCAGAGAGATTGCACGCACTTAAAATGTGTCTCTCCTCTCTCAAAGTGTGTGTGTGGCTTAAACTGTGTCCTATGCACTCGCAAATCTGCTTATTCGCTAGAAAATTATTCTTTTTGCAGCTGAATTAAATGTTTTTCAATAGCTATCATTATGCACTTAAAACAAACAAACAAACAAAAAAAAAAACATCTCAAAACATATTTAGGGCCTTTCCTTTATTTTTTTTATTATTGTATTTTTTGTTTTACACTGGTTATTGTACTTTGTTTTACTACTTTATCTCTTTTATGTATGTACAATCAAAGATGGATCTTTAATCATTTCTAGTTTAATAATATTTAGCGATGTTAATCGAATGACCATCAGAATTTTTTTTGCTTTGATGATGTTTACATATAAATAACCTCTGTCCAACATATGTCATATGTCAGATTTATGAAAATAACTGCAATAAACTCTCAGTTGGTATGCTGGCATAAAATAAGTAACAATTTCTATTAAATCAACATCAGACACAAACATAGATGTAAATAATGAAGATATAATCATAACAATAAATAGAATCACTCTTTGGACATTTATTGGGATTTTTTTTAATCCAGTGTTTGTTTTCAGTTCTGATTTTAGCTTTTTTTCATGAAAACCCATTAAACTCTTCTCTAAAACAGTGAATATATAGCTATATGACAGTTAAAGGTAATTGCATTGTCTGCAAATACATTAAAACTATAGAATATAATGTGGTGACATTATGACAAATATGAGAAATTCATTAGTGTTATATATGGTCTCCACATCTTAAGTATTTAGGAAATAGGGCACCTGACCCTGATCTAAAACGTTCTGACTTAAATCAGAAGATATATCATTTATATATATATATATATTGTGACAAAACGGCTGCCTCCCCCCTGGCTATCAGCTTCACCCCGTCGGTAAACGCCGCCCTTCACCAGGCTCCCGACGGGAGTGGGCGTGTGGGAGGAGGAGGAGGAGGAGGGGCGCCGTTGCATCCAGGTTTGGCGGCGTGTGATGAGGCACACCTGATGTGAATGAAGCCTCATCACCGCCGCTGTTAAAATGCCGAGCGCGCCTCTCCTCAGAGACCGGTCTCTTCCCCGTGCATGCACGCTGGTGTCCTCGTGGGTCCAGGAAGGGGTGAAGAGGGAACCTGCGCCGCGATGGACGAGCTGCCGGACCCGCGGTCCGGACGTGAGCCGCACCCAGAGGGCTGCGGGCTAGGATGCCGGGCCGATTTACCCGCCAGGGGAGTGCCGCACTGCAACGATGGACGGAAGAAGCCGCTAAAGGAAGCCGCTACCCATCACACTTGCCGCGGATCCCGGCGGGAGAGTGTGCGGCCGCCGGACTCCGCCCCTTACCTGGACCCTTCCCTTCCGAACACTGCCCCTCCTTCACGGAACCCCGTCACGTCGAGGACACCAGATCCCCCTGTTTATTTTGGACACTTTATTTCCCCTTTTGGACACTTTTGGTTTTATTGTTTAATAAAAACCTCTCCGAGGCCTGACGTCACGCCCACTGTGTCTGTCGTTTGCTCCGCACCCGTCACAATATATATATATATATATATATATATATATATATATATATATATATAAACCCATATGACCGCATGAACTTTAAGAATCATACTCTTTTGTTTGTTTTGTTTGTTAAATCGCTCAGAGGGGTTTGATCAAACAAATGCACCCAATTTCCATATTTTATATTTGATTAATATGACTACATATTAAATTGTAAAGTAATTACAGATCCATCTTTGATTGTAGAAAAAATTCCAGGTTCATTTCCCTATAGCCAATAAGATCTCATATAGAGTTTTTATCTCTCAGTCGTAGAAAAATCTGATTGGCTGATAACTTTTGACAACGTTTAAAATAATTATTTTCTAGTGCATGAGCACGGAGAGATTTGCGAGTGCACAAGACATAGTTTCAGTGCTCACACACACTTTGAGAGAGAGGAGAGACACGTTTTAAGTGCACGCAATCTCCCTGGGCAAGAGCAGCGTGAATCTGAGAGTGCGCGTCCGGTTTTGTGCAAGAGCAAAAAAAATCTGTGTGCAAGCGGAAAGATTTGCACTCGCGCAACACTACTATGACTGCACCGTATCCCTTAAACGTCCATCTAGTTTGAACTCAGATCAATGTTTTATGCCTTATTATTTACTTTTGTGGCAAGAAGCTGTGTAATAAGCGGGATAATGTACATCCAGCCGGTTGCTATTGCTAAATAAAGCCCTTCAGTCTTGTACAACAGCCCTCTTCTTCACGTCAGGCTGCTGACAAGCCTGTCGGGCTTTATTCTGCGATAACAACCAGCTGGATTTACATTATTCCTTACTTAAATCATGTGAAATACTCACGTCAATGTGTTAAGTTTACAGTGTTTATCCTGCAGTAGAGCAGCGATCTGATTCACTTGTGTGTCTCCTAGCTGATGTCCACTCAGATTCAGCTCTCTCAGGAGTAATGGGTTTTTATCCACAATTCCAGTCACATACTGACAGGCTTCATATGCAGCAGGACCCAAAAACCTGCAGAAGAGAAGATGAAACAGGATTTATTTAAACTAAATTGGGAGTAATAAAAAACAGCATCTGGTTCAGATGGTAAACTGTGTGAAATTATTTATCTAGAATTGTCATGAAGCACTTATAATATTTCTACAAATAATTAACTTGCTACATTTATTTTTACATTTATTTATTTATTTATTTTTACATTTATTTATTATACATTTATTTTTGCATTGTTTCATCACGTCTCACCTCAGCGTCTTCAGCTTACAGTCTGGATCCTGTAGTAAATCATCAAGCCTCTGCACTCCTGATTGTCCAGGATCATTGCCTGTGAGATCCAGCTCTATCAGGTGTGAAGGGTTTGATCTCAGAGCTGAAGCCAGAGCTTTATAACCTTCTTCAGTGATACTGCAGTTTGAAAGTCTAGAGGCAAAAAACAACAGCAACAAAATAAAGTCTCAAATGTTGTAACTCATTTAGAAAAACAAGATTTTATTTTTTAAAAAATGTGCATTTGTCAATACTCATGAAATGTTTTTCAATAAAGATGCACACTAATTTATTTATGTACAAAGGTGAAATTTTTTGTTCATGTTTAAATTCATCAAAACCTAACCTGAGTATCTGCAGTGTGCACTGAGAATTTCCAAGTAGAGTGGAGATTTCAGTCACTCCAGAGTTTCCTAGTTCATTTCCACTCAGATCCAGCTCTTTCAGGACTGAAGTGTTTGAACCAAATGCTGACGCCAGAGTGGCACAACCTTCTCCTGTGATACTGATGCAATTAAACCTGTATAAGAAAGTAAACAAATAAGCTACACATATAATTATGCATCTAGTAGATTTGGCTAATACTACTTTAGTCCACCAATATGAGAATTGCATGATAAAAATATTTTAGTAGTTGGTTTAGTTTTACAAATTGAGTAAAAACACTTACTTTAGCTTTTCCAGTCTACACTGTTCATTCTTTAACAAAGTCGAGACAATCTCCATTCCTGAGTTTCTGAGTTTTGTCCCACTCAGATTCAGCTCTGTCAGATTTGAAGGGTTTGAATTTAAAGCTTCAGTCAGAACACGACAATCTTCTGCTGTGATATCACTGTTATTCAGACTGTGTTAAGAAAAAAAAACGCACAACAAAATATTTATCAAGAATTAATTATTAGTTAAAAGTCAACACTCTGGTAAACAATATTAAAACATCCAGGAGCAAGTTTATACATGTTAAAATTGTCAAAATAATGATAAAACTTACATCAGTGTGTTGAGTTTACAGTGTTTGTCCTGCAGTACCAGAGCAAGTTTCATTAATCCAAAATGTCCTAGTTTATGTTCACTCAGATTCAGTTCTCTCAGAAGTAACAGATTTTCACCCACAATTCCAGTCACATACTGACAGGCTTCATCTGCAGCAGAATCCAAAAACCTGGAGAAGAGAAGATGAAGCAGGATTTAATTCAACTATACGCAGTTTAATAAAAATAACATCTGATTCTGATGGGAAATGAGAAATTGATTAATTTACTGGAATGCAACAGATTGCATTAGTGAAATAATAATGTGTATTAATTCAACAGCATGTTTTTATATTGTTTAATCAAGGCCCACCTTAGATTTTTCAGTGAATAGTCTGGATCCTGTTTTAAATCATTGAGCTCCTTCACTCCTGATTGTCCAGGATCATTTCCTGTGAGATCCAGCTCTATCAGGTGTGAAGGGTTTGATCTCAGAGCTGAAGCCAGAGCTTTATAACCTTCTTCAGTGATACTGCAGTCTGAAAGTCTACAGTAACAAGGTTTGAAAAATTGCATTTAACCTTTTTTAATATAGGGGATCTTTTGCAGCATTATTAATTGTACAAAAAAACCTGTCATGCAGCATTACTGTGGCTATTGTGTGTCACGTGACAAATGACGCGTTGCCATGGATATAATAAGGTGATGCTGGAGGGTCAACTAGAATACAGATCTGGCCACTGAGATTGTGTACGTGGAGTAAAGGGATAACGCCTGACCATGACACTTTGTGCAGGGTCACAGAAAATGGTCTAACACAGGAAAGACGTGATCAGTAGGGGGCAGTCATGTAACGTAGAGAACTGAAGCGGAAGAGAACATTATTCACGGCAAGCTGTGATGTATTGAAGCTTATTGCATGTACTACACGAAGGCCACTAGACTATTTCTGATTCTGTTATGTTTTGTTTATCATGACAATTTGATCACACAATTTCAAAAGTAGACTATTACTCTACAGCCTTATTTTTATCATGCTTTGATACATTGTAGATCATCTAAAACCACAATCTAAAACGTAGCTTAATGTGGCAAGAACTACAGCCAGAAAACCAACATACAGTATTTTTACCACATTCCCCTTGTTTTATGCACAATTTACTACAAAAACACACACAGACAAACTAATGAGACCATAAAAGCAATTTTTTTAAATTTAAAAGTGTAAATATCCCGTGTTGCCGGCGAAGGCCGTTTACACTAAGAGACCAAGGCAAATAACAAAACCTTTTTTTTTTTTTTTTCCAAATCACGAGAGAGTGGCTTAATGAGTAAGTAGGTTTTTGTTAATGCTTATAGCCTATCATTTGACACGAGTGACATAAGTTTGAATCTGACAAACAAACAAAATTTATTTTTGCTAGATGATGTGACCTAAAATCATTTACAAAAGATCATTTGTAAGTGCAAATGAAGTGACGAAGCAGAGAAACAAAGTAGAATGATTTTTTTTTTCAGTCTCATGTTTTACAGGCCTGTTTAGGGTGATCACCTGTCCCACTTTGCGTTGTACCGCACAGCATTTTCACCCCTTGTCCCGCACATCGCATATTGAGAAAATGTCCCGCATTTTCATCAGTCTGTTGGTTTAAACAATCATATTAAGAAAATGTCTATGCGTTCTTTTGCCTTTTTAATCTTCTTCAATTTTCACATGGGAAGAAACTCCCAGTCACCATTGAGTCAGAACATCTTTGGAGTTCATCACTCTTCAGACCCAGAAGAACGTGATCGCAATTCCATAACCACCACTGCTCCAACCATCAAGATTTTCATCCGAGACTGCATTTGGACACTTGTTCAACGACCAAGGCAATGCAAGTATCGTACATTTAACTAAACAAACAGAGGTTTAGTATAAGCTGTAGACAGCACTGATGGTTTACTCAGATGGTTAACTGAATCTTTTCATAGCTTCATTTCCTTGTCTCTTTCTAACTGCTTCTCACTGACCATTCCCCCATGTATGAGTGATTTCATGTTGGTTTGTTTAGATTAGTTATGTGTTAGTCTTTCGTTAATAAACTATTGTGCACAAGTTAAGAGTTTTGATTCTGATTCTGCCTTGCAAATTGATGTCCCTTTACGATTCCGATTCGAGCTACGTGCTCTAATGCAATGGTACTTTAGGAAAGTTATTTTCTGTAGCCAAGAAAATATCATTTCTAGAGTTGAAATAAAATAATAATTAATTTTTATAAAATAAAAATCGGAAGATGTAATTTTTATAAAATAAAAATTATACTGAATGTTCGCTGGGTGAACAGATTAGTTGATGGAAAATTACTTCTGCTACAGTTACTACTGGCAGCTGATATAAATAATTGTAATTAATCATAATTAATTGTAATTATTTATATAAATTTCCCTTTGAGCTAAATCTGCGACAACAGAATTTAAGCGGCATCCTTCACTCGCATTTTTGGCCTAAATTCACATAACAGCACAGTAAGGCTGTGGTCTTGCTGAACGGTACAGATTTTAATGACATTGACATTTATAGTGATTTATAGTGATTTAAATTTTAATAAGAAAACTACAGCTAGCCAATTTAATAATAATAATAATAATTTTCTAGCACCTTTAAGCAAAAAGAAGAGAAATACACTCAAAACACTTATATGTAAATAATATATATATATATATATATATATAAACGTTAGTATTTTATTCCAAATAAATAAACAATTATTTTTCAAACTGTTGCTGTAAAATTTTATATATATAAACTAACTAACGTTTATAAATAACAGTTGTGGGATGCCCAACTGAGTGGTTTTATTCTAAAATAGGGTTTTAAATCTGGCATGCTAAATTATTCTCGCAGGAGCGCACTAACTTAAATACAGCAGTTGTTTTAGGTCATATCAGAACATCATTCAGCTAGGTTAGATTACTTTTGTGTATTAGGCAGCTTGAAATGTGGAACTGAAATAAACCGTCAAATAGAAAACAAAATATACTTTATGAAAATATGCATGAATGATCACCTTTGCCTTATTCGGGTTGTTGTTTTTAATTTACTTTTAGTAAGACTAATTAAATCAGCATGCTGACTTGACTAGCTTTAGCCTATAGTAGCCAACATATCGACAATGCACACATAAAGCACAGTAAAGTGTGCATTAACAAACAATAAAAACGTTCATGGGTTTCCCAAGTCTTTTTTACTTCCCATAGGAATTTATGCACATGCGCACTCTTCAAAAACGGCGCTTATAGAGGATGTGGAAAAGCTGTAGTTCCAACCACATAAGTTTGCGATGCTGTTTGTGAATGTTCGTTTGAACTATGTCAGGGGTGGCGAACGTCAGTCCTGGAGAACCACAGCCCTGCACAGTTTTGCTTCAACCCTAATCAAACACACCTGAACAAGCTAATAAAGGCCTAAAGGGTTACTAGAAAACAACAGGCAGGTGAGATTTAATTAGGGTTGGAGCTGAACTCTGCAGGGCTGCGGCTCTCCAGGACCAGAGTTCACCACCCCTGAACTATGTTTTCAAGAAAAAACACTGAATCGTTGAACTATGTTAATAACGACAGAACTTCTGACCATTGTTGGTTAACAAAGTTTTTGGGAAACACATCCCTGGCCATGGTGTTTAACTACAGAATGTAATTTCTTGTGCCACCTGGTGGATATTATGTGAAGCACAACATTTTTTTTAAAAAATCTGAAATAGGGAGCTCTGTGATCCTTATCATTCAGCTAGCGTGAATTCAGCTGCCGTGTGCAAAAAGACGCGTTCTCAGTGGTCAGATCTGTATTTTAAACTTGCGTGTGAAAGGGTTAACAGAAAATGTCTCATTACACTACATTCAGCACAATTGTGCTACAGTAATATGTGAGTAACATGTATACACACTATTTTTAAGAAAATCAAGTTTAAACTTTAATAATTCTTAATAAAACCTTAAAATGCATACTTAACATTATTCCATGAAACATTTAATAATAAAAAACAAAAAAACAAAAAAAAAAAAACTAAAGTTATGATACACAGGGAAACTGTTTGAGAAATACTGCTGGGTAATGATGTCATTAATGGACAACCAAACACGGGGCCTATGACTGATCTAATTATCCAGACAAAAATTTGCTACCTATTCTCAGTGGGAAAGTGCTCAAACAACATTGCTTGCCAACATTGCTCAAAACGTTGCCCTGTGTATCATCACCTTAATACAAAAACAATGCTATTATTAAAATTAAATATTCATTCATTAAACTCACCTGAGTTTTTGTAAAGTGCAGTTTTTATCCTCTAATCCGTTCTGGAGTTTCTTTACTCCCAAATCCTGCAGAATATTTTTGCTCATGTCAAGCTCTTTCAGACTGGGGTTTGATCTCAGGACTGTAGCGAGAGCTGAACAGCTTTTCTCTGTTAGACCACAATCACACAGCCTAAAATATTAAACATGAGAGAGAGAATTTACAAACACAAAGTGCATGGATGCTAACATTTAGTGATTACTGAGAATTACTGTGTTTTGAGCACCTGGTTTCTATAACATACTGTATCAACAATAATAAATGAACACATTACTCACATCAGTGTGTTGAGTTTACAGTGTTTATCCTGCAGTAGAGCAGCGATCTGATTCACTTGTGTGTCTTCTAGTTTACGTTTACTCAGATTCAGCTCACTCTCGAGTAATGGGTTTTTAATGTGAAGAACGTCAGTCAGATATTTACAGGCTTCTTCTGCATCAGGACTTTGTAACAACCTGGACACAGTAAATGTACAGACATTACCTGCCATACAGTGATTAATTTTCACAAGCTTGTGAAAATCCTTTAGTCATTTTATAGCTCTTACAATTATCTTTTTAAGTTTAAAAATATTTAAAAAATAAAATATTATTTTAAGAATACTTACCGCAGTGTCTTCAGTGAGTAGTTCTGACTCTGTAGTAAATCATCAAGCTCCTTCACTCCTGATTGTCCAGGATCATTTCCTGTGAGATCCAGCTCTATCAGGTGTGAAGGGTTTGATTTCAGAGCTGAAGCCAGAGCTTTATAACCTTCTTCAGTGATACTGCAGTTTGAAAGTCTACAGAAAATAAATCCATGAATAACAATTAATTTTGGTTAAAATTATTTTTTAAATATATGACACATTTATGGGACAATCACAATATATAATTTTGTAAAACAGGGTTCATATTGAAAAAATGTTTTATCCTACCACTTTAACTTTCTCAGATAAAAAAAAAAAAAAAAAACACAATAAACAATTTCAGCTTTTAGTTTTCTCATAAAACCATGCATCAAGCTGTTTAGACAACTTTTTGGAACTGAATAGAGATTATTCTTAACTAAATCAGAATGATCAGTGCTGTTTAAAATGTGTATCAAATGAAATCTTTACTAATTGGCTGTTTTAAGTTTTGAGTCTCTTCACAGTTTTATTTTGGAAATATTAAAAGTAGACATATTATGTTGATATTAAAATAATGTATTGGTTTGAATGGTAATTTTATGGTACATTGGCCTCTATCGGTGTTTAAATAAATTTCTAACATTTATAATTTGTTTAAAAGCAATTCTCAAACTAGACTTTACACAGACTTTAAGTTTTTATATATTACGTATTTGGTGCTGTGATAATTAAATAATTAAACAATTTCAGATTACCAGGGCAAAAGCTGTATTTATATCTTATACAAACAAACAAACAAACAAACAAATTTTATTGAAAATAACTGCAACTGCCAACTACAATTAAAATAAGCAAAATGAAAATAATACAAAACACACTTTTAACAGTTTAAGAACAAAAGCTATTTCATTCATCTGAGTATGGATACACTGTTAAAAAGTTGGATTCTCATGTTCAAAAAATTATCAAGTTGCAAAAAAAATTTGGATGTATTTTATGGAGTTTTTTTGGCCATGCCATATCACCCTTCAGGACCGGTTGCCCAAAAAGCTTATTGCAAGAATATCTCTTCACTGGTCAGTTTCCTGGATATGGAGACCTTGGGAAAACTAGGTGCTCACCCATGCAATGCGTGTCCTAATGCCATCCAGTAAGTGATGGGGATTATACTGTAAAAATTTTGTTGAATGAAATGCATAAACCTTTGGTTACATTGTGTATGGTATTTAAAAATCTTGTATGTCTCATTGTATTGTATACTGTTTTTCATGCTTGTGCTGAACCAAATTCCCTCCAATCCTTTGTGATATCATGGCATTTAATGACAGCATAATCCCCATTCACAGAATTGGCTGCATCACTTTCTCTCCTCTTCAAGACTGTAGCTGGTGTGTGGTGAACGTTTGCCATTGTCCAAACTGGATGCTGCCTGGTGGCCTTTGTCAACAGCATTGTCTTCAATTTGGTCATCCAAGACTTTGTGTATATAGGCACCAAGTTAAATGAAAGTTTTGGAAAAACTGCTCATTCATTAACACTGCATGATTGCAATTCCATATGCATAGTACTTTTTTATGACAAGCCTAGCCATCCCAGTTGTATTCAAATTCAAATTAAATTTACTCTCTTAAAAGAAACTTGTAAATTTGTTTGTTGAGCATTTCTGAGTGTGTCAGTTAATGTTTATGAATAAAAAAGTTAAATAATATTTTTTTTCACATCAGATTTCAATTTGTCATCTTTTATGTTTGTCCTAGTTTTAAAGACTAGTTATGGTTAAAGTTATTCATTGCATGTTTGTGAAGAACATTTTGTCTGTCAGCTCAAATTACACTGAATGCTCCTTTGGAACAGACTCAGTTTGGACTAAATCTTCAAGACTTTCTGACTTCAAGACTCTGATATAAATATTTGCAATTTATTATAATTAACTGCATTATTTATACACTTTTAATTTGGGACAGCTGTTGACAACATGGATTTCAATTCTGTTGAAAAAGCCGCACTTTTTTTTTTTTGACATTTTAATCACAATTATTTTAGTTTTAAAAAAACAGTTGTTTCTGTTTCTGTTGAACCAGATTCAATAAATATATATTATTTCTATAAATGTTGTGGTGTTGAGTGTAGCTGATGAAATGTACTCACTTCAGTATCTTCAGCTTAGACTTCTTCAGTCCCTCACAGATCTCTTTGACTCCTGAGTCCAGCAGACGGCTGTTGTTCAGGTCCATCTCTTTCAGGATGGTTTTGGAGGAGAGAACAGTAGCTAGAACTGAACAGTGTTTTCTCTGTCAGCTTACAATTATTCAGCCTAAACACAAAACATATTATTTATTATTCACATATTCAACACACATCAAATCAACAGTTCTTCATATCTGCTCACAAGTGTCTGACAGTCCTTTATATTAAACAAAACAAAAGTTATATAGTATAAATAATGTTTACTCACTTCATTTTCTCCACTTTGTTATGAGAGTCCATCAAAAAAGCAGATAGTTTCTCTCCATCCAGGTCTCCTAATTTATCTTTACTCAGATCCAGTTCTGTTAGTACTAATGGATTTATATCCAGAACTTGACTCAGATAGTCACACGCTTCCTGTGCAGCTGAACTTTTCAAAAACCTACAGGAAGCAGAAAATTTAGATGATCTAATTTTGTTAGAATTTTAAGCCTTTTGCAGCTCCCATCATCCTTATGGATCCAGTGTAGCATTAAAGTACAGTAAAGAATAGAATGTGTTAGTCATAATTATGATAACAGTTTTACTAAAAAACAATTCAGTAAATTCCTTTTTATGTCATTCAAATTCTGCATTCGCTTCATTTGTCACATTAACTTAGTTGCACACATCTGAATATGTCTGTGGCTTATTTTGAAATACTGAAAGGCTTTTATTACCTGACATTCTTTAATTTACAGCATCCATCCCGCAGTAAATTAATGAGCTCCTTCACTCCCGATTTTCCAGGATCATTTCCTGTGAGATCCAGCTCTATCAGGTGTGAGTTTGATTTCAGAGATGAAGTCAGAGTTTTATAACCTTCTTCAGTGATACTGCAGTCTGAAAGTCTAAATATACAAAAAAGAAAGCTGTTAAGTACTACACCCAATGCATTAATAGCATCTGCTTCATTTGAGTTTCATACAATACTTAAAGTTCTCTTTAAACACACACATAAAATATTAAAGTTGTAAGTTGTCAAAGGCTTTTATAAAATCACACACACATCTTTTATTTTTCCATAGCCATCTTTTTTTTTTTTTTTTTTTGTTAATCTAATCAAATGGACATTTATAAATGTATATTATCATGAAGAAATGTAGATAAATAAAATACACACTTCAGTTTCTTCAAGCTACATTGTGGATGTCCTAACAGATCACAGATCATCTTGATTCCAGTGTTTCCTAGTTTATTCCCACTCAGATCCAGCTCTATCAGGTTTGAAGGATTTGAAATGAACACTGAAGTCAGAGCAGCAAAACCTTTTTCTGTAATACTGTTGTTATTTAGCCTGCAGAGAAAGAAAATCCTGCAGAAGAGCAGTGATCTGATTTACTTGTGTGTCTCCTAGTTCACGTTCACTCAGATTCAGTTCTCTCAGGAGTAACGGGTTTTCACCCACAATTTGTGTCACATACTGACAGGCTTTATCTGCAGCAGGACCCAAAAACCTGAATGAATAAATGATGAAAGTGGTAAGCTATCCCTTAACATTTTTAATATAAATCATCTTAAAACATAAATACTGATGACAACAGCAGCAATAGAATGTACAGCTTATTCACTGTAAAAAAAAAAAAAAAAAAACTTTTTTTTTTTTTTTTATATAAATAGTTCTCCTCACAGATATATTCACATAAACCATTTTCAGTATTTAGGATAATTTTCTTTTTATTACTAACATTAACACTGATTAATTAACATATTGTTCCATGTTCATTTTCTTGTGGTTGTGTTGGGTTTTCTTTTCAGTGCACAAGGTTTATGCGCATGCTCTTCTTCTCCATTTTTAGTACATCTCTATGGCAGAATTACAGTGCCACATACTCATCTGGCATGTGTACTACATTGTCGGTTTAGCTGTTTTGTGTGTATGCCAATATTTTTTGAGACAAGGAAAAAAAAAAGACTGAATAGGGAAAGCTCTGGCTTTGTGTGGATGTGGCCTTAAAATTTTAGGTTTAGTCAACTTAAAATGTTAAAACTATTATGTAGGCAACTTGTCCGTATTTGAGTTGAGTAAACTTAAAATGTTAAGGTAGCATGAATACTTACTTTTTAAGTTGAAAAAACTTTTTCTTTTAACCTGCATTTTATCTGTAGTATTATTTCATCACATCTCACCTCAGTGTCTTCAGTTGACAGTTTGGATCCTGTAGTACATCAGTGAACTCCTTCACTCCTGATTGTCCAGGATCATTTCCTGTGAGATCCAGCTCTATCAGGTGTGAGGGGTTTGATCTCAGAGCTGAAGCCAGAGCTTTATATCCTTCTTCAGTGATAGTGCAGTCTGAAAGTCTGCAGAAAGACAAAAACGACAAAAACAATAAAAAAATAAATAAATAAATAAAATAAAAAAACAAGACTTCTTTAGCATTAGCATTCATTATATTTTATAAATCTTTCTACATAAGCACATTTTTAACAACTATAAGTGATGTTATGACTTGTTCCTTGTGACACAGAGTCAGTTTACAGACCAGAAGGAGCTTCAGATTTTTTTGATTCATGTTTAAATTAACCGTGAGTATGTGCAGTGTGCAATGTGAATTTCTCAGCAGATTGGAGATTTCTGTTACCCCTGAGTTTCCCAGTTGATTCCTGCTCAGGTACAGCTCTCTGAGGTTTGAATTAATTGCTGATGCCAGAGCAGCACAAGCTTCATCTGTAATACTGATGCAGTTAAACCTGTAGTAGAGATAACAAATAAAAAATAAAATAAAATGAGCAATACATACACAATTATGCAATTAAAAGCTTTAGCTACCAATTTTATCCACAAATATGAGATCATACTGTAAAAAAATAGGATACAATATTTTGTATTTTACATTTTAATCCTTAAGCCTAAAACATGCTTACAACCCTACATACAACAAGGAGTTTGGACAAGGATTTCAGTTTGGAAGGATAGAATGCTAAAGTTACAGTAATATGTATGTCTTAATTTCTTCACATCTTCAAATGTTAAAGCCTCAAGATCTTCATTTTTTCACAAAACAGAGAAACTGCCTCAAGCCTCAGTGTATAGTTCATGTTGGAAATTCCATAAATGTAAAATTAAGTGAACCTTAAATGCATGTTACAAGCAGAGTAATTAATGGGATCAACTTTAAAAATACTTACTTCAGCTTTTCCAGTCTACACTGTACATTTTCAAACAGAGTCAAAATAATCTTCATTCCTGAGTTTCCTAGTTTATTTTTACTCAGATCCAGCTCTTTTAGATTGGATGGATTCGAATTTAGAGCTGCAGCCAGAACATGACAACTTTCTTCAGTAATACAGTTGTTATTCAGGCTGCATAAAGAGAAAACACAGATTTAGTTTCAGGTTAATATCTGCCAAAATGTTTTAGCTGACAGTTGAAAATTACTGGTGGTGGTGATGCCAGCACTCTCTTTTAAAAGATACATAAAACACACTCAGCAGCAAAAAAAAAAAAAAAAACCCTTACATCAGTGTATTGAGTTTACAATGTTTATCCTGCAGTAGCGTAGCAAACTGATTGATTTGTGTCTCTCCTAGTTTACATTCACTCAGATTCAGCTCTCTCAGGAGTAATGGGTTTTTACCCACAATTCCAGTCACATACTGACAGGCTTCATCTGCAGCAGGACCCAAAAACCTACAGGAGAGAAGATTAAACAGGATTTAATTCAGTTCTCAACCAAACTTGGCAAAAAAATAGCATCTGATTCTAAAAATGTGTGAAAGGGTTTGTATCAGATTTACATCATAACAAATTAGAAATATAGAAATATTTTAATAAATTATCTGCAAATGTTTTATTTTGCATTATTTCATCTTGCCTCACCTTAGCGTCTTCAGCTGACAGTTTGGATCCTGTAGTAAATCATTGAGCTCCTTCACTCCTGATTGTCCAGGATCATTTCCTGTGAGATCCAGCTCTATCAGGTGTGAAGGGTTTGATCTCAGAGCTGAAGCCAAAGCTTTATAACCTTCTTCAGTGATACTGCACTTTGAAAGTCTAGAGAACAGATTTTATTACAAAATAACATTTATTATATAATAATATATCTACCAAAAAGGTTTAATGCCAAATGCATTTTATTTATTCTTTCCCTTTCTGGTCAGAGAAGAAAAAAACATAATTCATCATCTGACACAAGCATGTCTTTCCTTCTTTGGTTTACTTAGCAATATTTCTCTGATCAAAATAAATAATTGTTACATTTATGATCAAAAGAGATTATTATTATTATTATTATTATTATTATTATTATTAAAATCAAACAATGGTTCACCTGAATATTTCCAGTTTGCAGTTTGTATTTTCTAATCCATTCTGGAGTTTCTTCGCTCCTGAATCCTGCAGATTATTGTTGCTCATGTCAAGCTCTTTCAGACTGGGGTTTGATCTCAGGACTGTAGCTAGAGCTAAACAGCTTTCTTCTGTTAGACCACAATTACACAGCCTAAAATGAAGAACACGAGACAAACACAAAATATTTAATTTAACTAACAAGTGATTCCTGAGAACTGTTTTTAGGTCATATGATTTGCATAGATAACATAGACCAAACGTGTTATAAAACTACATGAAGATTACTCACATCAGTGTGTTGAGTTTACAGTGTTTATCCTGCAGCAGAGCAGCTATCAGATTCACTTGTGTGTCGCTTAGTTCACGTCCATTCAGATTCAGCTCTCTTAGGAGTAACGGGTTTTTACCTACAATTCCAGTCACAAACTGACAGGCTTCATCTGCAGCAGGACCCAAAAACCTGCAGAAGAGAAGATGAAACAGGAAATAATTTAATACCAAAATAGACTTGATGAAAACAACATCCAAATCTGCTGGAAAAAAATGTGAACTAGTTTAATCTTGAATGTAATGTGATGCAGCAGTTTATATAAGTGAAATACTCCTATGAATAATAGCTGCATATCATTTTTGTTGTATTATTTTATCACGTCTCACCTCAGTGTCTTCAGTTGACAGTCTGGATCCTGTAGTAAATCATTGAGCTCCTTCACTCCTGATTGTCCAGGATCATTTCCTGTGAGATCCAGCTCTATCAGGTGTGAAGGGTTTGATCTCAGAGCTGAAGCCAGGGCTTTATAACCTTCTTCAGTGATACTGCAATCAGAGAGTCTAGAACAGGAATTAAAAAATTCAACCGATTCATCAGCTATTCTAGAATTTGCTTTAATAATATTAAACCCTAAAGTGATCTACAATCAATTGCAAAGTGAAAACTGATAGCCACATTCATCTCAGGCCCAGAGACCTTTAAAATGTTAGACATCAACTCTGTTGAGAATCTCTACACAGTCATAGCCAAAATTGTTGGTACCCTTAATAAATATAAACAACAAAATCTGTGAAAATAAATCTGTTAATTCGTCCAAGCTTTTCATTGTAGAATAAGAATTAAAAAGAGGAGATTTTATTATGAAATAAATGTTTTTCTCTAATATACATTGACCACAATTAATGGTACCATTTTATTTTAATACTTCTTGCAACCTGGTCCATGATCCATGTTGGTGCATATTCTCTTCATTTCACCCCAGTCATTTTTTTTATAGGGTTCAAGTCAGGGAACTGGAATGGCCGTGGCAGAAGCTTCATTTTGTGCTTAGTGATAGATTTTTGTGTTGATTTTGATGTGTGTTTTGGATCATTGTCCTGCTAGAAGATTCAATCATGGCCTATTATTAGGTTTCTAGCAGGGACTGTCAGTTCCCTATCTGTCATACACTCCGAGTTGTGTCGAGTAATGTACGACAGTAGGGGTCGCTCTTGAGAGCCCAAACACCTCTGACAGTT